>NW_024086517.1:0-98400 GCF_009730915.1 Dioscorea cayenensis subsp. rotundata
ATATGTGGATATTTTGAGTATGGAGTTTATTTGGCAAAGATGATTCCAGTATACTTATACATATGTATTTTCAAAGATGCATGTTTACGTGTATATGTATACATGTTTTATATGCAAAGGCAATATAGATTGATGTTAATTTCTGTATTTACACATCGCATGCTTGATTCCTCGAGTTGGAATTGGAAAGAATTGCATCGTGGCATTTGGATTTTTGATGGTGACATGGACATTAGTCTGCCACTACAGTGGATGGGTTCCACGGTCCGGCCTAATGGGATGCGGTGTGGTTAACCCTAGTTTACCCTGTTTAAGAGGTGCGCAGAGCCATCGACAGGGGTTCTTTTATGTGAGAAACCCGGGGTCACCACACGGGAATCTCAGTGGCCAACGTCAAGGTTATGACTACCTTGATGGCTCTCAACCTAGTCGTGACGGTGGCTAAGTCAGAGAGTGTTTTCAGGCCAATGACTTGAGGTTTGTTTTATCGTTCAGTTGTGCGAATATGGATATCATTTGTGGATTGTGATGAGGGGGCGAAGCCCAGTTATCGTTCTTAGTATAGCAGTCTCTCACACATAATGATATTATTTTGGATTGTGATGAGGGGCCGAAGCCCAGCTGTCGCTCTTAGTAGGGCAGTCTCTCACAAATATTTATATCATTATGGACTGTGATAAGGGGGTGAACCCTAGTTGTCGTTCTTAGGATGGCAATCTCTCACAAAAAGATTCATATTTTCGTCGGAAAATTTGACTTACATGTACTATTTATACATCATTATGGTATCTGTTGCTCTATTGAATATTTGGAGCTACCTTGTTGTAGTATTGTGGTAATTACTATTTGGAATGCTTTACTACTCTGTTATATCTATGTTGTCACCACTCACTGGGTAACATCTGTTACTCAGTACTCCTAGTTGTTTTTTCTCAGGCTGCGACGTTGGACTGGGTTGTGCTGGGCAGGCAGTAGGGTGACTTACTCTTTTTCTCCTTATTTTCTGCTTGTATTTGGAACCCTGGATGGTTCTGTAGTGGAGATTGTTTCCCTCTTCAGTTCATTGTGGTAGCGGATTTGTTTTGAGCCTTACGATGACTATTAGGTAGGATACGGTAGGGTCCACTCCTTGTTGTCGTGGCGGTTGCCACGTGCCCGGCTAGGGTCGGGGCGTGACATTGTGCCCCTCCAAACCATTGTGCTAGCTTGAATACATGGAGGTTGGCACACATTCTTGCATCTTGAATCCGAATTATGTCTTCGTGTTTGACCCTTCTAAAGATTTCCTCCAAATAGTGCGTGCATGATCTACAGTGGCTTCTTTCTTTAACATTCGGCTTCACAACCCTATATGAGTGAAAGTAACACAAATGCACAAGTATTAGCACTAAAACCTGATAAAATTAATGCTCATCATAAGGAAATAACACTTCGCATTCTTATCACATAAGCACTTATCAAACTCCACCACACTTAAGCTTTTGCTTGTCCTCAAGCAAAAATTAAAACATTAAAGAATAAATGAAGGAAATATTAGAAGTGCTTGGCCTTAAGTTCACTAAAGCATACAAAGAGAGCATTCTACAAGTAAGGGGAATTTCAACATTAAATACGAAAAATCAATGTTCTTGCCATAAACTTGAATCAAAAAAGACAGCAAACCCAAAATTGTGTAAGTGTGTCTGCAAACTCACTCAAGTCAACCCAAAGTATACTCCCCAAAGTTGTAAGTATAAAGGACTTATTTATCTACACAAACTGACACAAATTAAAAAAAAGTGGTAGTAGCTTCATACATCCTCTAAGGTATCCCATTCCAAAGCGGCCGCTAAGGTGGCTTTCAAATTTTCGAGGTGGTAGCTCTTTCTACCGGGGTGGTAGCATTCACTCATCCTATAAGATAGCTCTTTCTCTCATTAGGGCATAGCTAGTATCCGACTTATTAGAGTAGCTCATACTTCTTAGGTGGTAGACCCTTTCCACCCAACAAGCACAATTAAACAATAAAACTATTTTGTTCTTCCTTTTTCCTTTTTCCATTTTTTTTTTCCATTTAACAAAATAAACAACTATAACTAGTCCCTTTTAACATTGAACTTGAGTTTTCAAATGAGTTTAATGAGAGAGTAGTGCAACAAGTGTCAATCGGCAAAAATTCCTAGAAATTCAAGCAAGAACTATAGCATGAGAACATTCAATGTTAAAAAGTCTCCTAAACTCAAGAATACAATCATGGTAACTACGGTGAACCACCATTGGCTATGTGATCATGTATGTCAATCAAAACTAATATAAAAGATATGTGCACTATGAAACTCCCCCCACACTTAAGTTGTACATTGTCCCCAATCTACAAATGCAAGCTCACTCATAATGTATATCAATCAAGAGTATATGTGGAAGAAACAATCAAAACAATACATATGCAAGCTAAATCCTTGGGAGTGATGTTTCGACGGGTTGTGAAGCACACACGACTAAGTGCAAAAGCACTTCATTGTGCCCATGACTAGTTCTCAATTCCCATACTGACAAGACCATCTGCACACATACACAAGGGGGGTTCAGTGAAGCTCAATAAACAAAAAACAACTCGAGTATATAAAAGATAGAGAAATGAATACAACTCAAGATAACGAAATGAAAATAAAAGGCATACTCAGAAGGAAAATCCTTTCTAAGTAGTTCAAGTCTAACAACAATACGAAATAAAGTAAAGTAACAAGAAAATAAAGAATGTATGAAATGTCAGTGTCACCTGGTCTCGCCTCTGCTGTTGCTGCTGTAGGATAATCGAAAGATGCTAGTAGATCGGGTGATGATTAGACTGGTGGGGCCGGAGAGGTCCTCAGCTTCAGAACATATGATGTGGCAACGATCATCCTCGGTTATAAACATGGCATACTCTGCAGCCTGTGTCACCCTAACCTCGGCGATCTCAGTCTGTAGCACCCCCACCGCGCTCTTGAGCCTCTCAAAATGATCATAGGCTCGAGATGGGAAAAACATGCATACTAAGCATGGCTCCTCTGCTACAGGAGGTGCCTCAGTCTCCATCGCCATCACCTGAGGTTCGAGGGCAGGCTAAGAACACTCGGCCAGATCATCCTCTCCCTCTACTACCTCTGGGCAGGAGTAATCAGAGCATATACTCCTGATTGGATTATGCGGATCATGCCAGTCAATCTCATCGTCTCCAAGCTCAGGGGGCAGGTATACTCGTCTTGTCCGCCCCACAAATCGCATCAAGGAGACCTATACCCATAACTAGTCTCATAATATAGGGGCACGAGAAAATTGCTCCTAATCTGGCATACTGCCCCTGATGTCATATATACTCTGTGACGATGTGCCCTAGATAAATCGGTGTGCCCTAGATCATCGAGTACAGGTACAACAGCTCCTGTTGGCTCAAAACGCCACTGGTATCACAACGGTCATTCACCGACATACTCAAAATAGCATGCAAATGTCGGTAAGCAGGTCGAGAAAGGCATGTGGCATTGGACACCCCCGGCTTATACTGGTCCTGACCATATAATGCTCTATACGCTTTCTGCGGGGTCAATGCTACATGATAATCTATTGGTATCTGGGCATACTCCTCAGTGTCTGTAAATGCCTCCTCGTACAAGCCAAGCTAAATTGAAAACTGAGAAATGCTCATGCTATAGTGATGTCTAAATACTCTAAACTGAATGGCGTCAAAGCTGTAGAATCTCGCATAAGATCTGTGAAACTCAAATGTTGATTAAGACCTCAAGAGTAAGTGCATGAATGGCTGGCTCCTTAATCAATAGTGGATGCCTCCAACAACCCACTGAAATGAGATCCTTAACCTCATCTGCTAACTGACCCACCCTGCTATATATCCCGTAGTATACTAGTGTCTAGGAGATAAGATTGTCCAAATCTCAACCTCGATAACCGCTCAAAATGCACTTGATGACTCACGCGGCCGCTTATCAACTTGCTTCTTCGATCGAGGTGTCATAACTAGAAAATTTGAAGGAAAATCGATCAAACAGCGCATAAAGTATTACTGCAGAAATCTGCACGGTCGTGTGGAATTTCCACACGCCCGTGTGGATCCACGGGGTGTGAAATCTGCACGGCCATGCCTCACAAAGCCAAAAATACACCATTTTATCGGTTATAACTTCGTTCTAAGCATGTATAACCCTTCTAATTGCTGAAACGAAGTAACATTAACTAGTTTCATTGATTTAAATCAAGAATTGACGAATAAAAGAAGGAAATAAGGCTTACTGACGAGTTGAACTGTACAACTTTGAATTGGCTAGAAAACCTAGAGAAAATCCATCTAAAATGGTAGTACGAGGTCAGGGAAAGAGTGTGAGAATTAAGAAAAATGATGAGACTTTAAAAGGAACTCGCACCTCTTGATGTTCTGTACAACCATATGGGCGTGTGGAAATTACCCACGCCCTTGCGCCCGACCCACATTGGCAAAGGCACGCCCCTATGGCTTCTCTGTCTAACTGAGAAAAATATCAAAGTGTTTCACAAGCCTATACGAAAATTACTCACGGCCGTGGATTCTTACTGGGCAGTTCACTGGGGTATACGCACACCCCTGCGCCTTCTCGGGATGGAGGAGAAACTCTCTGCAGAGATCCCCACGGGCGTGCTGAAATTACTCATACCCGTGTGTTTATGGGAGAGTCATCCACAGGGGTGAGTCCACGCCCCTGTGTTTTCTTTGGATAAATTTGTAAGTCTCTACAAGAAAAAGCACGCCCGTGCAGAAATTCACAGGGGCGAGTGCACGCCCCTGTGTCCTCTCTGGATGAGCTCTGAACGAAAATGCACACCCGTGCGGAATTCGACATGAGTGTGTGTTTTCTTTTCACACTTCAAAAATACTGCAGGCTCTGTGGAAAATTCCTGAACATATAAATAAACTCTAAGCCTACCTTATAAAGCAACTTTACCAAGAAAAAACACTAAAAATAAGCTCAAATGACCAAAATTCTCCGCCAAAACACAATAAAGCAAGCGATGACATAAAAAATCCACAAGAAAAATCACAGTAAAAACATTTAACAATCAAGACACCAACACTCTTTCTTATTCATGGAAACTCTAATCTAAGAACTAGGAAAACAGTAAAAACTTGAGTTACCTCCCAAGTAACGCTTGTTTAATGTCACTAAGCTTGACATACATTGTCTTACCTCACGGTGGCTCTGACAAGGTCCCCTTGCATATATCCCGCAAGTGCACGGGTTTGTCGAAGTAATAATCCCGGTTGAGTGGGTATCGAATCCACAGCGAGTAGGGAATAAAAACACTTAATCCGCTTCTTAGCTATGTGAAAGATCAATAGTGGTAAGTGTGACAATGATTTAATTCTCAAAAGTAAAATCAACAAGTAAGAGAGCACGAGTAAAGGAGAAGGTAAGGCAATCGATAAAGATGGGGTACTCGGATAATGCTCCGCCTAAGACGATCGCTTCAAGTGCAAGAACCATCTATTATACTTCCTAATCAATGCAATAGTGAGTCATGGAAATCCTTCATTACATAGTCCCAAATCTAAGGTCAACTATGCCTAACTCTATACATGTCCCGGAGGAGAGATTAGATAATCTCTCAACCTCGCACTCGCATAGAGTTGCAATGAGCTCTAGGGATTCCAAGTGATAAATCTCTTCCTAATTATAGACCTAACCCTTTCGTCCAGGTCAAAGGTCCCTAACCACGATTAAGCCCTAGATACTAAGATCACCTCAACACTTCACTGCGTTGCACGCGCAACTAAGCCCCACGGAAGTTCATCCCTTTGACCATTCACTCTATTGTGGCCGCAAAGAACTCGAGGAACGGAGGTAGAATCTATGATGTCGGAGGGGAAAGGTGACGCTCCAGTACCTCTCGACTCACCCTCTCAATCCTCTCCAACCTAGCTTTGTCTAACGCTCGTGGTGTGTCACTCACTCACAATGTTACCAACGAGAACTCTCAACCCTAGTGTCACTCTAGGGGAGATGTTCATACAATCAAGCATTCAAGGTTGAAACTCACAATAAACATCAATTAATTGAAAGCATAATAAAGAGATTCAATGAAACAAATACATCCTAGGGTTCACAAATACCCAAGTACCCACTAGGGGTTTAGCTCTCCATGGAGCTAAGTACAATCAAAGAAATAGAATGTAAAAGCAATGAATCCATAGAAAACCCCCCTCGATGGTCGTGTCGATGGTCTTGTGGAGAGTCCTCTACTCGTCGTCCAAGGATTCCGTCATCCGGTATAGGATACGCCTCGACGGAAGCTCCCCTACCAACCTTCTTCCTAAGGAATGATGATGTCAAAGCCGTAGAACCTCTCCAAAACCCTAGCCAATACTCCTCAAAACCATAGCCGAAGCCCTCTCTCAAGTTGGGGAAAAGATGGAGAAAAGAATGTTGAAATCGGGGCTGAAATCGGCTTTAAATAGGGCTGGAATCGGGCATCCACACGGTCCTGTGGATTTTCACACGCCCCTGTGGAATTTCCACACGGGCGTGTGTAATTTCCACACACCCGTGTGGATTCTCTCGAAACTCGCTCATTTTTCGGCCTATCAGTAAACAAAGAATCGCTACAATGTTTAGTACGTTGATTTGCTACAAGACTCGCCATGCTGTTCTCACCAAAAAAATACTCCCGAATCCACTTTTTCATCGAGGTAACATAAACGGGCACACGCTTTATGCCGTGGATCACTTTTGCTTCTTCAATGACGGATAAGATGATGGAGATCTTGTTCTATGTGCATAAGTCGGAATGCTTGAGTGTGACTGCCCTTGTGCCCCTCCAAATGGTTGTGCAAACTAAAATACGGGGAAGTTGGCACACACTTTAGCATCTCGCACCCGACTTATATCTTCCCGCTTTGAACCTTAGCAAGATTTCTTCCAAAAATCGGTGCGCTAGATCCACAATGGCTTCTTTTCCTTCATAATTGGTTTCACAACCCTACCCGCATAAAAGTAACATAAAAACACACATATTAATGTAAAAACCCGAGAAAGGTAATGCTCAACATAAGGAAAGAATGCTTCACATTCATATCACACAAGCACTTTATCAGGCTCATAGATGAAAGTTTCCCTCTACCCATATCTTGAAAGCATGATGAGCAAAGCCTCTTGAAGGTAGAGGGGAATTTATCGGGCTTTATACCACCTAGCAAAGGTTCATCCAACTTGCTCGGTTTGCGCACATCTCCAACAGCCTTGTGGTGCTTCTTGTGGCGTCTCCTCGCCCGCTTCATCTTCTGGAGCATCTTCTTCATGATCCCTAGAGTAGATGGTACTTCTTCCTTTAGACCAGGCATTAGAATTTTTTCGTTCTACACTTCTTGGTCTAGCAACCCCTCGTATGGGTCCGGATTGAACATTTCCTGCATATATTCATCAATTATCTTATCAGTAGTGTCAAGAAAGTAAAGAGTATCATCAAAGTCAAGAGAATGTCACATGGCTTCAGCGAGGCGGTATGTGAGCTTATCATCTCCAATCCTCAGTGTCAACTCTCCACCATCCATGTAAATCAATGCCTTGGAAGTGCTCAAGAATGGCCTCCCAAGTATCAAAGGAAAATCCGCATCCTCATTGACGTCCAACATCACGAAATCTATAGGAAATATATACTTGTCAACTTTGACAAGCACATCTTCAATGATGTCCCTCGGATGTCTCACTGTTTGGTTCGCCAATTACAATGTCATGCGAGTGGGTCTAGGCTCTCCCAAGCCTAACTTCTGAAAGAATGAATATGGCATGACGTTGATACTGGCCATTGAGTCTGCCAATGCCATTTTTTCACCCAAGTTGCCAATGTTGCATGGAATGATGAAGCTTCCTAGGTCTTTCTTCTTGTTCAGCATATTCTTTTGCCAGACCACTGAGTAAGATGCATCTAGAATCACGGAGGCACCCTTCTCCAATTTCCTTTTGTTAAACAACAAATCTTTAAAGAACTTGGAATACCTCGGTATTTGGGATAATGCCTCAACAAAGGGAATGTTTATATGTAGTTGCATAAACAAACCCAGAAACGTCTTGTACTACTTGTCCACTTGGTCATTCTTCAATCTAGAGGGATAAGGGATTCTTGGCTTGTAAGGTAGGGGTGCCACCTCCTTCTGCTTGGTTGCTCCCTTCTCAACCTCTACGACCTCTAGTGCTTCAACATTGGTCTTCTCACTTGGAAGCCTACCTTTAAACTCATGACCACTTCTCAAAGTGGTCATCTTCACATGCTCTCGTGGATTGGTCTAGGTATTGCTTGGCAACCTTCCCTATGGTCTTTCCGATAGAGACTTCGCAATTTGCCCCACTTGATTTTATAGGTTGTGAAATGAAATGGTGTGGTTGCGAAGTGTAGCCTCGACCGATTGGAACCGTGTATCCGATGATTGCACAAATGTAGTAAAGGCTTTCTCTAAGTCAATCATTCGGGCTTCCAAACCAGACACTCCATTTTCCATGTTTGGGGCTTGTTATTGTTGGAAACCCGGTGGTGCCAAGGCCTTTTGTTATCCTTGGTTGCTCCACGAAAAGTTGGGATGATTATTCCGACACTGATTGTAGGTGTTCATATATGGATTACCTTGGTTCCTTATTGCATTACCCACAAAGTCGACTTTCTCCACCAAAGATACATCACTAAAAGAGATCAGGCAATCGGAGAGATCATGTCCTCTGCCACAACCGGTGCAAGTAGTCACGCCTGCCACTCTATTCGAAGTTGGAAGGTCTAACTTCTTACTCAATAATTCCACTTGGACTGCCAAAGAAGTGACTGCATCTATTTCATGGAGACCGGTAACCTTTTTCCTTTACCGCGCATTCCACTAATAACTTTTCATTGCCATGTCTTCTACTAACTGTCGGGCTTCTTCCGGGGTTTTACTCCACATTGTACCTCCCGCAGTGGCATCTAGTAATTACCTTGTACTCGGATTCAAACCATTTTAGAAAGTTTTAATGATCATCCATTATGGAAATCCGTGTTATTGGAACCACCGCAAAAGGTCCTCGAAACGCTCCCATGTCTCAAACAATGATTCCAATTCCATCTGCATGAATGACGATATCTCATTGCAAAGCATGGCCGACTTCCCCGGAGGGAAGTATCTAATAAGAAAAGCTTCGCCCATCTCATTCCAAGTAGTGATGGATGTTTTTGGCAAGGAATGAAGCCACTGCTTGGCTCTTCCCTTGAGAGAAAATGGAAAGCCCTCAATCTAATAGCATCATTCGATACACCGTTGATCTTCAGCATATCACAAACTTCGAAGAAGTTCTCTATGTGGTTGTTTGGATCCTCATTGGCCAAACCATTGAACTGCGCTGACTGCTGAATCATCTGGATAAATGGTGGTTTCAGCTCAAAGTTCAGAGCTGTAATCGGGGTCACATAATGCTAGATTGTGTCCCTAGTACTAACAATCTAGCGTAATCAGATAATGTTCTCTGGTGTTCGTTTTGCTCATCCGTGTTGTCAGATCCTTCAACTTCCACTTCATCTTGATTTGGCTATTCTTGCACAGGTTCTTTCCTTTTTCTTCATAGTGTACGTTCAAGTTTGGGATCTCCTTCAATTAATATCAAAGGGTTTCCTTCGATAATAACCTAGAGATGTAGTAAAAGAAAAAGAACAAATCAGAACTATGATAGAAAAAGAAGATATGAAATAGAATGAATGAATGAATAGCTAATAAAACAAAGTGCAAAGTATATCTAAATGCCTACTCCCTGGTAATGGCGCCAAAAACATGACAACGCCCATTGCGTATGTCCCGCTAGTGCACGAGTTTGTTGAGTAATAAAATCCCGGGTGAGTGGGTATCATATCCATAGGGAGTAGGGATTAAAATTACTTAAATTGTTTCTTAACCAAGGGATGATGAATAATGATTTTGTTGACAAGATGTAATGTAAACAAGAATAAAAGAACCAAGAAAGAAAAGCACAAGTAAGTGAGAGACAAGGCAATCGATATAAATGGGGTACTCGGATATTGTTCCGCCTAGTATAATAGTTTCAAGTGCAAAGATGACTATTATTCCTCCTAACTAATGCATTAATGAGTCGTGGAAATCCTTTAACACACGGTCCCAAATCTAAGGTCAATCATTACTAACTCTATACCATGTCCTGGAGCAGAAATCGAACAATCTCAACACCTCGCATTCGCAAAGAATCGCATGGAGTTCTAGGGATTCCAAGTAATAAACCCTCTTCCTAGATATAGATCTAACCCCTTGTTCCGGGTTAGAGGTCCCTAGTCACAATTAAGCCCTATGTGCTAAAATCACTTCAAAGCTTCACTCTGTTGCCTCTGCAACTAAGCCCCAGCGGAAGGTCATCCCTTAGCCTATTCATTCTACTATGACTGCCAAGAACTCAAAGAAATGGAGGTAGGATAAATCACATTGGATGGGAAAGGGGACGCTCCGCTACCTCTCGACTCACCCTCTAGACCCTTTCCAATCTAGCTTTGTCTAACCCTCGTGGTGTGTCACTCACTCACAAGGGTTACCAATATGAACTCCCAACCCTAGTGTCACTCTAAGGGAGGATTCAATCAATCAAGCATTCAAGATTGGAACTCAAATAAAACATCAATTAATGCAAGCATAATAGAAGGTTTAATGAAACAAATACATCTTAGGATTCACAAATCCAATTACCCACTAGGGGGTTTAGCTCTCCATGGATCTAGTTACAATAAACAATGACATCGAATGTAAAAACAAGCAATCTATAGAAACCCGCCTCGATAGTCATGACGATGGTCTTGTGGAGAAGCCTCATCTCCTCCAAATGTCCCCTTGTCCGGCCTAGGACACACCTTGCCGGATTGGTGCAGACGAAAGCTCTCCCAATAACCTTCTTCCAAGTGGAGTGCGATGTCAAAGTGAAAAAACCTCTCCAAAAACCCTACCAATACCTCTCAAAATGCTAGCCATAGTCCCCTCTCAAGTTTGGGAAAGAAAGGAGAAAAGAATTCTGAAATCGGGGCTGAATCGCGGCTTAAATAGGGCTAGAATCGGGCATCCACACGCCCCTGTGGATTTGCCACACGCCCATGGAATTTCCGCACTGACGTGGATAATTTCCACATACCCATGTGGATTCTCTGGAATTCTCTTTTTCATCCGGCTGTGAGCAGTACCTGCTACATTAATTTGCTACAGTATCCTGCTATAGTACCGGTCCAAAACACTCCCAAATCCATGTTTTTATCGATGTAACTTAAAACGGCCAAATGTTTACGTCATATATCGCTTTGATTTTTTTAAATAACAGGCCTCATTGGTGAAGATCTTGCTATCAATGCACAAGCTGAGTGGTAAGTGTCTAAATGTAGATGTTTTGATGTATATATCGTATTCACTTTGCATGTATTTTGTGAGGTTTGATGCCCGTTTTATGCTTAATCGTCTACTATTTACTTTGTAGGGCATAAGGAAGCCATGGAGAACACGAAGATATCATTTGGACGAAAAGAGAAGAAAACAGGAATTTCATACTACCCCCATACTACCCAGTATGGGGGTCATATGCACTATAGCAGTGGAATGATTTGGAGTGTCTGCCCAAATTTCCATACTACCCAGTATACGGGGCCGTATGGAGGCCGTATGCACCCCGTATGGATCGCGAATCTAGGGTTTTTGAGTGCTATACGACCCCCATACGACCACCATACGACCAGTATGCTTTGGGGGGGGGGTATAAATACCAACTTTTAGGGCAGAACAAGGACTTTTTGGCTGGACCTTTTCTTGGCCGATTTTGGGAAGATCACTTGGGTAGATTTTGGGCGACCTTGGGAAGGAGAAGAAGGGCAAGGAAGCTAGAAGATCATTCAAGCCCAAGGTCCAACACTCTCAAGGCAAGAAGGCAACATCATTCAAGGGGAGATTTACCACGATTTGAAGGAAGGAGACCCGCGGCTAGAGGAAGCATCATTTGGCACTCCTTTGGCGGGGAAAGCGTCATTCGGCACATTCTTCACCTCCTCCTCCACCATTTCATCTAGGGAGTGTCATTTATGCTTTTGTTTCATGTTTTGCTTGTTTGTATTGCTTGTTGTGGGATGATGACACACTAAACCCCCAAGGCCACCGGGTGTTGGTGAACCTTGAGGGAGTTTTTATCATGTATGTTGGATGATAACTTGTTAATTCCATGCTTGGGTAATTTTGAGATTTAATTCATTGTTTTCATGCTAAGTGTTATACGAAGGAGAAATCCGTAGCTCTTTTATGAATGGTGCATGTAGATGTAACTTGCTCGCATGTATTAGGTCTTGAATGGATTAAAAGTGGATGCTTGTATCATCACGCCGAGAAATCGGGTGTTTGGTAGCCCTCCATGTAGGTTTAATCCGAAGAAGAGTAGGTTTAATCCTAAGTGAAATTTCCTCGTACTCAATGCAATCGTAGGAATGTGGATTTTGAAGAAATTCCTATCTATGTTAGTATGGGATTAGGGTTCAATCGCTGAGAAATTGGGGTTGTTCTAATCTTGGAATCTTATGGTCCATTTTACCCTTGCACCTTTAGATCATCATCCATGTTGCATGATAACCCCTCAAGGGTATCCTCATCCATAGGCCTTTGCATCTCCTTGATTTTCTTGCTTGCTTATTGCTTGCTTAGCTTTAATTACATCTAGTAGAGTAAAAATCCATCACTTGAGATCTTAGGCTAGATAATAGCTCGAGAAGGAGTAATAGGAGATCCTTAGCCATGTGGAATACGATCCTCGTGTCTTCACACAAGGTATTACTTGGCGATCCCGTACACTTGTGGGGAAGCAATCAAGATTTTGTCGCCGTTCCCGGGGATCTTAAGGAATTCTAGGAAACTTTTAGATTATTACTCTAGCCATTTATCTTTTCTGTTGTAAATATTTTTCTTTCTATGTTTCTTTTACCCCTTTTGTCCATATTTATTTATTTTCCTTCTTAATTGTTTGCTTTGTTAGCTTATCGATTTTAGTTTTACATGTTGACATAGGGCCATGGATTTTCAAGAACGATTGTTGGCCGCCAAAATTTTTGCACTTCAAGAAAAGATAAAAAAAATTCTTGCCATACAAGAAAGCCAAGGTTACAATCCACATTAGGAAGGGCACAAAAGTTCTTCAACACATCATCATACTCAACAATGGGATTACCCTCACCAAGGATTTCTACAGGAACCCTCCTTTCAAAAACCATGGCATTACCAACCTCCAGTCGACCGTAGTAAGCAACTTAATCGTTGGGGATTCAATACACAAGATGTTTTTGCAAGTTTCATGATGTATGCGGATGCCGAACTTGAAACTATGAATGCCAAAAATTTCAATGCCCAACAATCTCTTCAAATTGTGGAAAACAAGATGGGAGAGTATTCCAAAGAATCGGTCAAATTGCCACCATCTATCGAAGCCCTATCTGAAAATACCACAAGAAATGTAGAGAAAATCAATGAGATTGTGGTGGAAGCTCATATTGAGGTGTTGGAGATGGAAGAAGCAAATGATGTAGCATCAATACCTTTTGAGCAAATGGTAGAGGTTTCATCTCAATGTGAAATTGAAGAAGGAAAGGGGGAGGATGGCATCATGGCCATGAAAACATGTGAGGAAGTAGAAGAAACTCAATCGACCACATGTGAAGATGCTACTTTCCTTAACATAGATTTTTCCATCCATCCATCAATTTTAGTCAAGTGCAAAAACAAAATTCCGGGAATTGTATTTGAAGATATGGGGAGGAAACCAATGTCATCCTTGGACCCACCAATGTCATCCTTGAGCAAATGTTATGGGCACTTGAAGTTCATCAAACCATGGTTGAGAAAAAAAATTGTGGATAGGATGTTAAAGCCACCAATTGTTCCACCTATGCATAGCTTAACAAGTTCTCAACCAAACTTGTTCCCTTGGAAGCCCAAGCAACTCTTTCGGATGATCCAAGGCAACTTTCCAAGAGTTGAGGAAGAAAATGTGGGTAGGAGGTTGAGGCCGTCCAATCACCGACCGATGCCGAGCTTAAACAACTCTCGACCAAAGCTTTTTCCGTGGAGGCCCAAGCAACTTTATGGTGGGGTACTCAAAGGAATTCTTGTCGGGACCTAAGAAGAAGTGGGGAGGAGGTTCAAACCATCTAAGGATCCGCCCAAGTTTAAATCGCACAATTCCCGGCCCAAGCTCTTTCCGTGGAGGCCAAAAGGAAACTCATGCTTGGCCTTCAATTTAACACCTTCCGAGAAGGTATGTTTCATATTTCTTGGTGGTTCTTATGCAATTTCTAGTCGGGATGAACACACCATTTTCAAGCCTCCTTAGGTAAGAAAAAGGTACGTCAGGCTCGTGACGTTAAACAAGCACTTCTTGGGAGGCAACTCAAGCATTCAGGGGTGTTTTCTTACATTTTTCATATTTTAGGTATTATTTTATTTCAAATTTTTGTATTTCTAGACTTGTTTGTTTTTGAATAAGTTCATGCTCACACACTTGGCACATTGTTCTCATCATTTTAATTGTGGTGTATTTGTGCAACTTCTTGAGAAACTCATGTTTAGGTGGTATTTCATGTGCTAGATCGTCGTTTTATTCATTTCATTCATTTTTGGAGAAGTCTTCGAACTTGCCATACAATTTTTACTTTATTTAAAGCAGGTTTTTGAAGTTTCGGCGAGCTTTAAAGTCCTACGGCCATACTGGGACGTTTGGTGGTCGTTTGAGATGAACACAGAGAAATTCAAAGGCTCTGTGCCATCTCAGACGGGTCCCCAGACGGCCCCCATACGGGGCCGTCTAAGATGGCTTCGGAGGCTCGGCCGAGAGAGTCTCTCTCAGCCCATACGGCCCCCATACGGGGTAGTATGGGGCTGGCTGGTCTTTTTTCAAAACCATCTTTTCTCTCTCTTTCTTCCATTCTCTTCTTTTCTCTCTTTTTCCACCGATTTTTCTCTTCTTTCTCACTCATTTCTTGGCTAAATCTCCTCATTTTTTCTCCTAAATCTTCTCCTCATCCATTTGAGATGTCGATCTAGTGGTTTTCTCCGAGTTTAAAGCTTGTTTTCTCAAGATTTCGTCGGTATGCTTTTCCTATGACCTAGTTTTATCTTTCTCATTTCTTGGGCATTCTTAGAGATTTTGTGGGATTTCTTTAGCATTTTGCTTTGTTTGAATTATGTGAATGTCATGGATGAATTTTCCTTCAAATTTATGTAAAACATTTTCGATGCTTTGAATATAGGGGAGACTCTTGCCACATGAATAGTGACCATACGGCCCCCATACGGCCATATGACCTTAAAAATTTGATTTTTCATGTGTTTCCTCTATCTCTAGCATTTTCTTTTGATTTATCTTGTATCCCTATGAGCTTGAACAAAGTTTATCTTCATTGTAGGGATGCCTAACACAAAACGGCTTGCCTCCAAGCGCCCAAGGACCACCGGGCCCTCCTCTACACCCGATGAGCCTGTCTTCAAGTTATCCCATCATCGAGAGAGATATCATCGACTGAAAACAAACCATTTGGAACATTGTGCTACCTTGAGTGGGGACTTGTGGAAAACCTTGGGATTGCAAGTCAAGTAAGGGAATGGCTATCAAAAAATTGTTGGGACAAGCTTTTTGCCATAAATGAGCCAACGTTTCGTCAATTAACCTTGGAGGTTTTGAGTACATTTGAGGCACAACAAGATGGAGATTCTGTGTGGAATAGGAAAATTATCACCATCCATTTTCAAGCTTTTGGAAGGAAGAGTACTATGCACCACTTGGATTTTGCCAAGTACTTGGGGATCTATGATGATGAGTTCATTAACTCCATGCCTTGTAGACGTCTTAAGCTTGATTTCCCAAGTGGAGTGGGTAGAAGCAACTATTGGGCGACTTTGGCTGGTGATGATCAAACACGAAAGGCCTCGCGCATGATTGACCCGGCACACAGATTCATTCATGCTTTGATTGCTAGATCTATTTGGGGTCAGTGCCGATAGCAAGGGGGTTGTCACTCAAGCCGATATTTATACAATGTATGGCATCTTCGAGTGACACCCTACTCATCTTGGCCACCTTATCGCCGATGCATTTCTTCACCAGGGCTCATATACACAATTGGGAGCTATATTCATTGGGCCCTATGTGACTAGATTGATCCGTGGCATGGGTTTACTTGAGCAGACGCGAGGCATGACCATTGTAGGAGGAACAGTACCCCTTGGACCAACCCACATACGGGTGATAGGCTTGGTGGTCGCACGTGGCAGACCCACATGCCACTAGGCCACTGGTGAGTCTAGTCAGCGACATACTGAGCACACAGAGTTAGACCCTGAGGGTGCACCTGCTCCTACCCCCGGCGCTACATCTTTACCTGACTTCAACATGAGACTGAGGGGATTGAGGGAGAGGTTCAGGCTGTGCGTCAGGAGCAACGTAAGATACGTGGCCAGCTTCACCTGATCTTTGAGGGACAGTGCCGGCTCGAGGCAGATCTTCACCTTTTCCTCACCTCCTACTGTGGTTCATCTTCGCACACTGTGGCCACTTCTTCTACCGCCATGCCACCACCACCAGCACTAGATTGTGATGAGTAGCAGCTTGTTGGAGCTTGAACACCTATTGTTTACTTTTGCTTGCTTTGCTTTGTATTATTGTATTTTGTTGAGTTGGCATGGTTCTACCCTACCGACTTGTGTTGTCGAACTTTAGTTTATTTTCATCTTTTTGTTTTGTTGACTACTCTCTAATTTCTCCCTTGTGCTTGTATTCTTTTTAAATCTTTGTGGAATGATGATGTCCCCTTTTTGCCTCGCAGGGCATTAAGGGAATTTGATTAGCTTTCCTGGTTTTAATGGAGATCGGACGAGACATGTCTTGCGCACCACACATTTTCTCACGTCCTACCTCACGACGAGCACAAGTTGAACCGGGAAGTTCATTTTCACCCTCCTTTATGATGGCTTTGTTCATTCTTGTAAGATTCTTTTAGCTTGGACTAATGATTGATGTGGGTTACTTGTTTCTATGCTTTATTGAATCCTGTTTTACCCCTAGTATTGTCATGTGCACTGAATTTTTTGTCGATGCCCTGGGAATAGCCAATGTGACTACTCTCTAACTCTCTTGTATGCGTAACACACTACTTTGAGTACTTGGCCTTAGAACACTAAGTTCTATCCTTCAATGGACTCTTAAGAACTTCTAAGTCTTGTTGAGCTAATCCTAGTTTTGTGTCATGTAGAGTACTCTGAAGATGTGATCTAGGGTGAATGTAAAAAAAAAAGGAAATGAATGAAAAAGAAAAGAAAAAAAAATGAAAAAAAAATGAGTCTATGTCAGTATTCCTCTGCTATTGAAGCATGAATGCGTCTATGTGGATCAGTAATCGAGTAGTTGGGTGGCTCTTGTGCCTAACCAAAGCATGTGCACCCTCCGAAAGATTTCAAAATGATTTTTCTTGCAGCTACGTTAGTCGGACTCGAAAAAGAAATGAATGATGAAATGAAAAATAAAACCTAGTGATCTTTTTTGAGTACCTACAAAGGTTTTTGAGTAGAAAGTGGACTTAGTTTGAAGGTATTGAATTAGAAGGATCTTATTTGGCCATTGAAGTAGCACTTAGTAGTTTAAGACATAGTATTCTTTGTAAGTGGAGTGCTTAGCATCTAGAGTCTGATCGATTGAAGTCCTTAGGCTAGACCCGGATCAAGGCATATGAGATATAAGATTCACTTACATGGCACGTACATATAAGGGGTGAGACAAGATATTTTTATTATGCTTATTGACTATGACTCAACATCTATGTATCATTCTCCATTGCTTTTGGAGTCTTATATTTACTTGATGCCAGAGGTAATGCATTTAGCCACTTCTCAGTCTCTTTGTCTTTCAAGAGTTGATTGATTGGAGACAAGCAACGCATAAGTATGGGGATATTTGATAAATGTATAAATGTAGATGTTTTCATGTATATATCATATTCACTTTGCATGTATTGTGTGAGGTTTGATGCCCGTTTTATGCTTAATCGTCTACTATTTTCTTTGTAGGGCATAAGGAAGCCATGGAAAATAAGAAGATATCATTTGGGCGAAAAGAGAAGAAAACAAGAATTTCATACTACCCCCATAATACCCAGTATGGGGGCCGTATGCACTGTAGCAGCGGAATGATTTAGAGTGTCTGCCCAGATTTCCATACTACCTAGTATATGGGGCCGTATGGAGGCCGTATGCACCCCGTATGGATCGTGAATCTAGGGTTTTTGAGTGCTATACGACCCTCATATGACCACCATACGACCAGTATGCTTGGGGGGGGGTATAAATACCAACTTTTAGGGCAGAACAAGGAATTTTTGGCTGGACCTTTTCTTGGGCGATTTTGGGGAGATCACTTGGGAGATTTTGGGCGACCTTGGGAAGGAGAAGAAGGGCAAGGAAGCTAGAAGATCATTCAAGCCCAAGGTCCAAGACTCTCAAGGCAAGAAGATAACATCATTCAAGGGGAGATTTACCATGATTTGAAGGAAGGAGACCCGTGGCTAGAGGAAGCGTCATTTGGCACTCCTTTGGCAGGGAAAGCGTCATTCGGCACATTCTTCACCTCCTCCTCCACCATTTCATCTAGGGAGTGTCATTTATGCTTTTGTTTCATGTTTTGCTTGTTTGTATTGCTTGTTGTGGGATGATGGATCCCCGATTCTAGCCCTATTTAAAGCCGATTCAGCCCAGATTTCAACATTCTTTTCTTGATCTTTTCCCCAACTTGAGAGAGGGCTTCGGCTAGGGTTTTGAGAGGTATTGGCTACTGTTTTGGAGAGGTTCTACGGCTCCGACATCGTACGTCATTTGGAAGAAGGTTATGGGGAGAGCTTTCATCGGCACTGATCCAGTGAGGTATATCCTAGGCCGGATGAAGGACCCTTTATGACAAGTAGAGGACTCTCCACAAGACCACTGACATGACTATCGAGGGGGTTTTCTATGGATTCATTGCTTTTACATTCTATTTCTTTTATTGTAATTAGCTCCATGGAGAGCTAAACCCCTAGTGGGTACTTGGGTATTTGTGAACTCTAGGATGTATTCGTTTCATTGAATCTCTTTATTATGCTTTCAATTAATTGATGTTTATTGTGAGTTCCAACAATGAATGCTTGATTGTTTGAATACTCCCCTAGAGTGACACTAGGGTTGAGAGTTCTTGTTGGTAACCTTGTGAGTGAGTGACAGACCACGAGTGTTAGACAAAGCTAGGTTGAGAGGGTTGAGAGGGTGAGTCGAGAGGTATAGGAGCGTCCCCTTTCCCCTCTGATGTGTTAAATTCTACCTCCGTTCCTCGAGTTCTTTGCGGCTATAATAGTGTGAATGGTCTAAGGGATGACCTTCCGCTGGGGCTTAGTTGCGGGTGCAATGGAGTGTAGCGTAGAAGTGATTTTAGTATCTAGTGCTTAATTGTAGTTAGGGACCATCCACCTGGACCAAAGGGTTAGGTCTATAATTAGGAAGTGATATATCACTTGGAATCCCTAGAGCTCATTGCAATTCTATGCGAGTGCGAGGTTGAGAGGTTATCCAATCTCTCCTCCGAGACATGTATAGAGTTAGGCATGGTTGACCTTAGATTTGGGACTATGTAATTAAGGATTTCCATGATTCACTGTTGCATTAATTAGGAAGCATAATAGAGGGTTCTTGCACTTGAAACGATTGTCCTAGGCGGAGCAATATCCAGGTAGCCCATTTTTATCGATTGCCTTACCTTCTTCTTTACTTGTGCTCTCTTACTTGTTGTTTTTACTCTTGGGAATTGAATCATTGTCACATATATCACTATTTATCTTTCACATATCTAAGAAGCGAATTAAGTGTTTTTATTCCCTACTCCCTATGGATACGATACCCGCTCATCCGGGATTATTACTTCGACAAACCCGTGCACTTGCGGGATATACGCAAGGGATCTTGTCATTCCACAAACCCGAATTATAGGTATTGCTATAAGGATTGCCTTGGTTTCTCATTGCATTACCCACATAGTTAACTTGCTTGACTAAGGGTGTTCTACCAACGGCTATCGGGCAATCGGATGGGTATGTCTCCTCCACATCCATCACAACTCATTACGGCTGCCAATCTAGAAGAAGTTATAATGTGTAACTTCTTACTAAATGCCTCTAGTTGGGCCACCAATGATGTAACCACATCGATCTCATGGATGCCAAAAACTTTCTTCTTCTTCCTATCATTAGATTGGTAGCTGTTCAACCCCATTTCTTCAATTAATTATCAGGCTTCTTCAGGGGTCTTTCTACCTAAAGTACCTCCTACTGCTGCATCAAGTAGCTATCTTTTACTTGGGTTCAAACCATTGTATAAAGTCTGAATAATCATCAACTCTGGAAAACCATGTTGAGGAAAATTTCACAGGAGTTCCTTGAACCTTTCCCATGTATTGAATAAAGACTCCAATTCCATTTTCACAAAGGACGAGATCTTATTCCTAAGCTTTGTAGATTTTCTTGGAGGGATATAACAGGCAAGAAAAGCTTCTACCATCTCCTCCCATGTAGTAATCGATGCTCTAGGTAATGAGTGTAGCCACTACTTCGCTCTCCCCTTTAAGGAAATGGGAAGACTCTCAACTTGATGGAATCATCTGTAACACCATTGATCTTGAGCATACCAGCTTTAGCTCAAAATTCTGAGCTAGGATTGGGGGCTGCACAATGCTAGATTGTGTCCCCAATACTGATAGTCTTGCATAATCAGAAAGTGTTCTCTATTGTTTATTCTGTTACGCCATGTTGACAGATCCTTTAACTTCCACTTCAGATAGATTCGATGGTTCTTGCACAGGTTCTTTACCCCTTCTTTCTGATTGTACATTCAAGTTCAAGATCACCTTCAATCAATATCGAAGGATTCCCTCAGGCCATAAGCTCGACCTGTACCAAAATAACAAAACCAAATCAGAACGATTGTAGAATAAGAAGATATGAAATAGAATGAATAAATGAATAGCTAAGATAAAAAAGTGCAAAGTATCTCTAAATGCCTACTCCCTAGCAACGGAGCCAAATACTTGACAACGCCCCTTGCATGTGACCCGCAAGTGCACGGGTTTGTCGAAGTAACAAATCCCAAGTGAGTGGGCTATCGTATCCACAAAGAGCAACGAATAAAAATACCTAAATTACTACTTAACCAAGTGAAGATGGATAATGATTGTGTTGATAAGATGTGATGTAAATAGAAATAAAAGAAACAAGAATGTTAGGCACAGGTAAGTGAGAGGTAAGGCAATCGATAGAAGTGGGGTACTGGGACAATACACCCATTAGGACTTATGCTTCAAGTGCAATACCTACCATTATACTTCCTAATTAATGCTTAATGAGTCATGGAAAATCATAATGCACATAGTCCCAAACCTAAAGTCAACGGTGACTAACACTATACTATGTCCCGGTAGAGAAATCGGTCAGTCTCAACACCTCACACTGGACAAGGTTGCATGGAGTTATAAGGATTCCAAGTGATAAACCATATTCCTATGTGTAGATCTAACCTTTTGGTCTAGGCGAAACACCTCTAGATATAGTTAATCCCCAAATACTAAAGTCACTTCAACACTTCACTCTGTTGCTCGTGCAACTAAGCCCCAGCGGAGTTCATCTATTAACACTTCACTCTATTGTAACTGCAAAGAGCTCTAGGAAATGGAGGTAGGATAAATCACACCGGAGGGGAAAGGGGACGCTCCGCTACCTCTCGACTCACCCTCTTAACCCTATCCAATCTAGCTTTGTCTAACCCTCATGGCGTGTCACCCATCCACAAAGATTACCAATATTGACTCTCAACATTAGTGTCAGTCTAGCGGGAGAAATAATTCAACCAGCATTGAAGATTAGAACTCAATTAAAAACATCAATTAAGGAAAGCATAATGGAAGGTCAAAGAAACAATGACATCCTAGGGTTTACCTAATCCAAGTACCCACTAGGGTGTTTAGCTCTCCATGGAGCACAATACAATCAACAATGAAATCAAAAGTAAAGATAAGCAATCCATAGGAAAACCCCTCGATATTCATGTCGATGGTCTTGTGGAGTAGACTCATCTTCTCCAAAGGTGACCTTGTCCGGCCTAGGGCACACCTCGCACGATCGGTGCCGATAAAAGCTTCCCCAATAACCTTCTTCCAAGCAAAGTGCGGTGTTGAATCTGGAGAACCACTCCAAAGACCTGCCAAAACCCTCTAAAAACCGTAGCTGACATCCTCTTAAAAGATGGAGAAAAGTTGGAGAGAAGGGGGAAAGAAGATCCCCAAAATCTGGCTGAATAGGGATGTAATCGGGCATCCACATGCCCCTGTGCAATTTCCATAGGGACGTGAGGAATTTCCACTTGCTCGTGTGGATTCTCTGGAATCCGATTTTCGACCGGTGTGAATAGTAACTGCTACAGTGATTTCCTATAGTACCTGCTACAGTACTCTACCGAAACACTCCCAATTCCATGCTTTTCATCGAGCCAACATAAACGGGTACACGTTTATGCCATAGATCGCAACTCTTCTCCAATCAAAAGCCTCATTTGTAAAGATCTTGCTATAAATGTACAAGTCGGGATACGCAAATGTAACTGCTTTTGTGCCCCTCCAACTCATTGTAATGGCTTGAATACATGGAGGTTGGCACACATTCACATATCTTAGAGCCCCACTTGTGTCTTCCCGTTTGTTCCTTCCAAGATTCCCCCAAATAGTGCATTTACTATCTACTTTTGTTTTCTTCTCTCAAAACATAGCTTCACAGCCCTACATGCGTAAAATAACACAAATACACATGTATTAGCGCTAAAACCTGATAAAAGTAATGCTCATCATAATAAAAGAATACTTCATATTAGTAATACACAAGCACTTATCAGGAGATTCATCAAGGAGTTTTCAAAGATAACTCAACCATTGAGAAAACCACTTGAAAAGAATGCTCCCTTTGATTTTAGGAATGATTGTTTGATTACTTTTAGTCTGTTGAAAGAGAAATTAGTGCAAGTACCGATTTTGATCACACTAGATTTTAATGAACCCTTTGAGCTCATGTGCGATGCAAGTGACTATGCTGTTGAAGCATTTTTGGGTCAGAGGAAAGGTAGACAATTCCAACCAATCTATTATGCTGGCAAGACTCTGACGAGTTCTCAAGAGAACTTTACAACCATCGAGAAAAAGTTTTTAGCAGTGGTGTTTTCTTTTGATAAGTTCAGGCCATACCTCATCTTATCTAGGCTCACTATATTTACTGATCACTCGGTACTCCGTTATCTCATAAAAAAGGCTGATGTGAAACTAAGGTTGATTCATTGGATCCTATTGTTACAAGAGTTTTATATGGAGATAAAATATAAGAGGGATACCAAAAATATGGTTGTAGACCATCTATCTCGATTGGAGGGGTGTGAAGGTCAAGAGAAATCAAGCAAGGAAATTAACGATTTTTTTCCCGAGGAGCAATTGTATGTAGCTCAGAGTTTAGAATAAGAGGGCACTCCATGGTTCACAGATTTTGCAAACTACTTATCCGGGAAAGTACTTAAGCAGGGCCTAACCTTCCAGCAAAAAAAGAAGTTCTTCAGCAATTTGAAGAATTACTTTTGGGATAATCCATACTTGTTCCGCATCTGTGCAGATCCCCGACAGAAGATGTGTATCAAGGGAAGAAGATTGGGACATCCTTGCACATAATCCTTCTAGGCCATTTTGGAGGCATTATGCTTCAAATAGAACTGCTAAAAAAGCCTTGGCTACCAGATTTTATTGGGAAACTTTGTTTCAAGATGTACATCAGTTTGTTCTTCAATGCAACAATTGCTAAAGGGTCGGGAATCTATCATGACAGAATGAAATACCTCAGAATCCGATGCAATTTTGTGAGATGTTTGATGTATGTGGTATTGATTTCATGGGAACATTTCCAAAGACTAATGGTAATCAACACATTCTGGTGGCCTTTGATTATGTCTCTAAATGGGTGGAGGATCAAGCTCTATTTACTAATGATGCTAGAACCATGGTTAAATTTTTGTAGAGGTTGTTCACTCGATTTGGAACTCCACGAATTATCATTAGTGATTGGGGAACTCATTTTTCTAACACTCAACATGAAAAAGTGTTGAAATACTATGGAGTGCATCATCGCCTTGCTACCCTCTATCATCCGTTGACAAGTGGTCAAGTGGAAGTCACAAATAGAGAGCTTAAAAAAATTTTGACAAAGTCAGTAGAACAAGGAAGACAGGATTGGTCAGAGGGTTTAGATGACAAGCTTTCGGCTCACAAGACGGTATATAAAACTCCAATAGGGACCATCCCCTATAACTTGGTGTATGGTAAGTCATGTCATTTCCCCGTGAAGCTTGAGCATAAAGCTTACTAGGCTATCAAGGCCATGAACTTTGACTTGAGAAAATTCGGGAAACAAAGAATGCTTTATCTTAATGAGTTGGATGAATGGAGGATGAAGGTATATGAGAATGCAAGGATTTACAAGGAAAGAATTCGGAAGTGGCATGACAAGCATATCAAATGTCCGAAAAAATTCAAAGTCGGTGATCAAGTTCTATTGTTCAATTCTTGGTGACACACCCCTTGCATGTGACCAGCAAGTACACTGGTTTGTCGAAGTAATAAATCCTAGGTGAGTGTGGTATCATACCCCTGTGGAAATTCCACACGGGTGTGTGGATTCTCTTGAATTCTAATTTTCTGCGAGCTGTAGCATTGCACAAATCGGGACATGCGATTATGACTGACCTTGTGCCACTCCAAACTATTTATTTGCTTGACAATAATGGAGGTTGGCACACACTCTTGTGTCTTAGATCACAACTTGTGTCTTCGCATTTGTTAACTCAAAGTTCCCATCAACAAAGTGTATTCATGATCTACTTTGGCTTCTTTCTTTGATATTTAACATCACAACCCTATATGTACAAAAGAACACAAATAAACATCTATTAGTGCTAAAATTTGATAAAATTAATGCTCATCATAAGGAAAAAATACTTCGTATTCTTAACACACAAGCACTTATCACTCACTTACGTTTATTTCTAGGGAAGCTCAAGACTAGATGGTTTGGACCTTATATGGTAACCGAAGTATTGCCCCATGGTGCTATTGGGATTACTCATTCGGACAAAGATACATTTAAGGTGAATGGACACCGGCTAAAACCATATTTTGGAGGAAAGATTGGTAATGATGACAAGAAAGTATTATTTCTCCATAAGCCCCCGTGAGGAAAGGTCAAGTATGTCAAGCTTAGTGACATAAAACAAGCGCTTCTTGAGAGGCAACCCAAGTCTTTATGTTTTTCTATGTTTTAGTTTAGTACTTGCATGAATAAGAGCTTGAGTATTGGTGCCTTAACCTTATATGTGATATTGCTACGTTTTTCTTGTGGATTATTGGTGTTTTCGTGAGCCTAATTATGATTGGAGAAGTTTCTTGGCCATTTAAGCATGTTTTGCATGATTCTTTGGTTAGATTTTTCAATGTCTAGGTAGGCTCTAAGTATGTATGAGTGTGCAGAATTTTTCTATAGTCTGTAAATTTTTCTAAGTCATCCAGAGAAGATAAACAGTTATGTGTAATTTCTACATGGACGTGTGCCTCCGTTCAGAGCTCATCCCGAGAGGACATAATGGCGTGTGTCTTCCCTTGTGAATGATCTTATGATGGCCACACGCCCGCGGGCAATTTCCACACGGGCATGTGTTTCTCTGCAGAGTTTAGAGCTGTATCCCAAGAAGACACAGGGGCATGCATCTACACCTATGGATGACCCTGTGAATTACACACAGGTATGGGTAATTTCCACACGCTCTTGTGGATCGCTGTTGAGAGTTCTCATCAATCCCGAGAAGACACAGGGGCGTGTGAGTTCCCCTGTGAGTACCCCTGTGAGTATCCACATGGCCGTGTAGAATTTCCACAGGGCGTGTGGAACACTTAGCCAAATTTCTCGGGTAGACAGAGAAGCCACAGGGGTGTGTCGATGCCCCTGTCGGTACGGCACACGAGCGTGGGGAATTTCCACACTCTCGTGTGGATGCATTCAGAGAGAGTTAGACTTATCCTCAGAGCACACAGCGACATGTGGCTGCCCCTGTGAAGCTCCTCTGTGGAGTCACACGGGCGTGGGTAATTTCTACACCTCTATGTGGATGTATAGAACAACAAGAGGCATGGCTTTTCTTTAAAATCTATTCGAGTTTCTTCGTCTTTTCACTCCAAAACACTTAGAGAACACATCCTTTCACTGTCCCAATTTCTCACCGTCGATTTAGAGGGATTTCATTCAAGTTTTTCGGCCATTTTCAAATTTTTCATCTCTGTCTTATTGGTAAACCCTATTTCTCTTTTCTTTTGCCAATCTTGATTTATTTTGTTTAAATTCGGTGAATGCCGCTTCGTTTGCATGTTAAAATAGTTGGTGCATGTATTAGAAAGTGTTTTGATCAAATTTCTTAATGTATTTACGGACTTTTGAATAGCGACCGTGTCGTTTTCACGCCCTGTGGATCCACATGGGCATGTGGAATTTCCACACGACTGTGTGGATTTCTGCAATATTGTTGCTTTGAGTGAATTTGATTAATATCATTTTCATTACTTATAGATAAGGTACATATGAATAAGAAGCAATACAGCATGCGTCCTAGAGAGCATTCCCCTGAGCCAGAGCATATGGAGTTCGACATTCTGGAGCACTAGGTTATGTTTGAGCGACTATTAAAGCTCAAGTTCGATCAAACATGATTCCTGGACTTGAGAATACTCTGGGAGGTTCGGCTGGCAAATGTTATGGCAGATGAGGTTAAGGAGGTCCTCACCATCGGCAGTTGTTGCAAATTGTTGACCATTCATGATCCTACCATTTGGATGTTGACATTAAAGGTGTTAGCATAGTTCAAGTTTGACTGTTCGTACTCCATCTTTGATAGCATCAATGTCATCCAGTTCATAGCTTTCAGACAGTATCACAGTATGAGTGTCACACAGTTTTCAGTCTATTCGGGTGTGTATGATGACGCATTCGTATGTATAGAGGAGTATGAGCAGCTACCGATGGATTATCCCCGTAGCCTGACACCGCATTATGCATAGAGAGCGCTGTGCAGACAGGGTCAGTATGAGTCAGGGGTATCAAAGGCCACCTGTCTCTCCTGGCCGAGCTACCGATACCTTCACACCATTCTGAGCGGATCATTGAATGACCATAGAGACATCACTGGTATACTCAGCCGATATGAGCTATTATATCTATATTCTATGGTACAGAGCACACCGATCCACCTTTGACACATCCTTGCAAAGTACTTACAGCATCAAGGACAGTATGCCAAGATCAGTGTCCTCTTCTCCGGTCCTTAAATCACTAAGAAGTGCTAGAGTAAACATGTTTTTTATACATTTTTTACATGCACTGAGCATCATTTTATATATGGTTTATGTCTCATATCATGTATTGGGTGTTCTTTTATGCATAGAGGTTGTGAATGCATTGAAAATTTGAAATGATGCAAAGATAGGATATTAAGGCATGATGTTGAGAGTTCTTGTGCAATTTAATGACGAAGACACAAGAGGAGTTCATGAATGGGGAGATTTGTGCCAACTTCAAAGGAGATTTAAGTCAATTCACTAGTTGGAAGGGTAGAAAGGCTGTCACATCTGCACGTTTTTTCTCTTTGTGAAAATTGTAAGATCTTTCAAAGACACGTCGATAAAGAAAAAGTCTTATAGCCTACCACATAATCATGTGCCTAATTATGTGGCCTTAAGAGGAGAATGTTTGGATCGCATATGTAAAATTACTGCAGCACAATACTGTAGCAATAATGTAGTAAAGTTACCGTTCATGCGCCCCGCGTGGAAATTCTTGCAACCCACATGGGCGCGTAGAAAATCCATGCGGGCGCTTGAGGACACGTGATAGACCCGAATCTGAGCTAGGGGAAATGTTTATACAATCAAGCATTCAAGGTTGGAACTCACAACAAACATCAATTAATTGAAAGCATAATAAAGAGATTCAATGAAAGAAATACATCCTAGGGTTCACAAATACCCAAGTACCCACTAGGGGTTTAGCTCTCCATGGAGCTAAGTACAATCAAAAGAAATAGAATGTAAAAGCAATGAATCCATAGAGAAACCCCTCGATAGTCATGTCGATGGTCTTGTGGAAAGTCCTCTACTCGTCGTCCAAGGATTCCCTTATCCGGTATAGGATACGCCTCGATGGAAGCTCCAGTACCAACCTTCTTCCAAAGGAATGACGATGTCAGAGCCATAGAACCTCTCCAAAACCCTAGCTAATACCTCTCAAAACCCTCGCTGTAACCCTCTCTCAAGTTGGGGAAAACATGGAGAAAATAATACTGAAATCGGGGCTGAAATCGACTTTAAATAGGACTGGAATCGGGCATCCACCCGGTCCTGTGGATTTTTCACACGCCCATGTAGAATTTCTACATGGGCGTGGGTAATTTCCTCACGCCCGAGTGGATTCTCTGGAATTATGATTTTTCGGCCTAGCGTGAACAGTCTGCTTCAAGATGACTTTTTGCTACAGTGTTCTGCTATAGTGCCTGGCCTAAAATACTTCCCGAGTCCATACTTTCATCAAGGTGACACAAACGGGCACACGTTCACGTCTTGGATCGCTTTGCTTCTCTAATGACGGACAAGTTGGTGGAGATCTTGTTCTATGTGCATAAGTCGGAATGCTTGAGTGTGATTGCCCTTGTGCCCCTCCAAATGGTTGTGCTAACTCAAATAAGAGGAGGTTGGCACGCACTCTAGCATCTCACACCCGACCTATGTCTTCGCGTTTGAACCTTAGCAAGATTTCCTCCAAAATCGGTGCATTATGATCCACATTGGTTTCTTTCCTTCATACTCGGCCTCACAACCCTACCCTGCACGAAAGTAACATAAAAAAACACATATTAGTGTAAAAACCCGAGAAAAGTAATGCTCAACATAAGGAAAGAATGCTTCGCATTCATATCACACAAGCACTTATCACTAGTTTAGTTGTTTCTTATTTTAATTTCCTTAAAAAAAATTATTATATTGCTTTTGTGCATTGGGGGTGGAAAGAGCTACCACCTATGAAGTATGAAGCTACTCTCATAAGTCGGATATTAGTTATGCCCTAATGAGAGAAAGAGTTATCTCATAAGATGAGTAAAATCTATCACCCTAGTAGAAAGAGCCACCACCGCGAAAGTGTGAAAGCCACCTTTGCGGCCACCTAGGAAAAGGCTACATTAAAGGATGTGTGAAGCTACTACCTTCTCTTTTCTTTGTATACATAAGTAAGTCCTTCTAACTTAGAGCTTTGAGGAGTATACTTTGGGTTGATTTGAGTGAGTTTACACACACTTATACAATATCGGGTTGTTGTCCTTTTAGATTCAAGTTTTTAGCTAGAGGATTAATTTTTTGTATTTGGTGTTGAAATTTTTCCTTATTTGTAGAATTGACAAGGTCCCCTTGCGTATATCCCGCAAGTGCACGGATTTGTCGAAGTAATAATCTCGGGTGAGCGGGTATCGAATCCACAGGGAGTAGGGAATTAAAACACTTAATCCGCTTTTTAGCTATGTGAAAGATCAATAGTGATAAGCGTGACAATGATTCAATTCTCAAAAGTAAAATCAACAAGTAAGAGAGCACGAGTAAAGGAGAAGGTAAAGCAATCAATAAAGATGGGGTACTCGGATAATGCTCTGCCTAGGACGATTACTTCAAGTGCAAGAACCCTCTATTATGCTTCCTAATCAATGCAATAGTGAGTCGTGGAAATCCTTCATTACATAGTCCCAAATCTAAGGTCAACTATGCCTAACTCTATACATGTCCCGGAGGAGAGATTAGATAACCTCTCAACCTCGCACTCGCATAGAGTTGCAAAGAGCTCTAGGGATTCCAAGTGATAAATCTCTTCCTAATTATAGACCTAACCCTTCGCTCCAGGCGGAAGGTCCCTAACCACGATTAAGCCCTAGATACTAAGATCACCTCAACGCTTCACTCTGTTGCACGCGCAACTAAGCCCCAGAGGAACTTCATCCCTTAGACCATTCACTCTATTGTGGCCGCAAAGAACTCGAGGAACAGAGGTAGAATCTATCACGTCGTAGGGGAAAGGGGACGCTTCTGTACCTCTCGACTCACCCTGTCAACCCTCTACAACCTAGCTTTGTCTAACGCTCGTGGTGTGTCACTCACTCACAAGGTTACCAATGAGAACTGTCAACCCTAGTGTCACTCTAGGGGGAATGTTCATACAATCAAGCATTCAAGGTTGGAACTCAGAACATCAATTAATTGAAAGCATAATAAAGAGATTCAATGAAATAAATACATCCTAGGGTTCACAAATACCCAAGTACCCACTAGGGGTTTTAATCTCCATGGAGCTAAGTACAATCAAAGAAATAGAATGTAAAAGCAATGAATCCATAGAAAGCCCCCCCCCCCTATGGTCGTGTCGATGGTCTTGTGGAGAGTCCTCTACTCATCGTCCAAGGATTCCGTCAATGGTTGTGTCGATGGTTTTCTATGGATTCATTGCTTTTACATTCTATTTCTTTGATTGTACTTAGCTACATGGAGAGCTAAACCCCTAGTTGGTACTTGGGTATTTGTGAACCCTAGGATGTATTTGTTTCATTGAATCTCTATATTATGTTTTCAATTAATTGATGTTTATTGTGAGTTCCAATCTTGAATGCTTGATTGTATGAACATTTCCCCTAGAGTAACACTAGGGTTGAGAGTTCTCGTTGATAACCTTGTGAGTGAGTGACACACCACAAGCGTTAGACAAAGCTAGGTTGGAGAGGGTTGAGAGGGTGAGTCGAGAGGTACAGGAGAGTCCCCTTTTCCCTCCGACGTGATAGATTCTACCTCCGTTCCTCGATTCTTTGCGGCCATAATAGAGTGAATGGTCTAAGGGATGAACTTCCACTGGGGCTTAGTTGCGCGTGCAACACAGTGAAGCGTTGAGGTGATCTTAGTATCTAGGGCTTAATCATAGTTAGGGATCTTTCACCTGGACCAAAGGGTTAGGTCTATAATTAGGAAGAGATTTATCACTTGGAATCTGATTGATTACCCGCAAGTGTACGGGGTCGCCAAGTAATACCTTGAGCAAAAGCCCAAGGATCATATTCCACGGGGTTAAAGAGTTCCTATTACTCCTCCATCACTCACTTTCTAACCTTACAATTCAAGCATGGTATACTAATCTAATACAAGCAAGATTGTAAATAAAACACAAGTGTAACAACTCCAAGTCAAGCAAGAAAATCATAAGAGCAATGATGATAAGAATAGGCCTAGTGATGAGGATTCCCAAGAGGGGTCATCAAGATATAAGGATGCATGAAAATACATGGCACGGGTGATTTAGACCGACGGACCTCAACAATAGTTCAATTCTCGGCGGCTAAACCCTAATCCCGTACAAATGATGACAAGGATCTCTCCTTAGTCATATTCCTACAATTGCATTAAGTGAATGGAGATCATGCAACAAGGACACACTTAACCTAAGTTTATCCTCATGGTTCGGGAGGGGCTACCTACACCCAATTTCTCGGCATGTTGGTCAACAAATACCCCTATTAGCTTATTAACGATCTAGTACACACGAGTAGGTCATGTCTACATGTACAACTCAAACAAGAACTAAAGATTTCTCCACGTAATAGTTCTAGGCATGAAACACAATGAGCCAAATCATAAATCACACCAATGCATATCAAAAATACAAGATGAACCCCCAAAGGTTCACCTACATCCGGCGGCCTTGGGGGTCTAGTGTGCCATCATACAAATAAGTATCTCAAACATAACAAAGCATGAAGTAAATGCATAAATGACACTCCCTAGTCAGAATGATGAAGAGGAGAGAGAATGCCGGCCGAATGATGCTTCTTCTAGCCCTAGAGATGCGTAATGCTTCTCCTCCTTTGATGATGAGGCTTCCCCTTTAAGTTCAAGCTCTTGATCTTCCCAAGCTTCCAGCCAAACTCTCCCAAAGAATGGTGTCTTCGTTGCTCCCCTTCCTCCAAGTGATGGCTGCCAAAAAAACCTTCCAAAGTCTGCCCAAGAGTCTCCAAGAAGTCCAGCCAAAAAGTCCCCAATCTTTCTCCAAAAATCCCTCTATATACCACTCATCATACCCGCTTGATGGCCTCTATCCCGAGTACTATACCACTCCTTATGGCCCCCATCCTGAGTGCTATACCAAGTGCTATACCACTCCCTATGGCCTCCATCCTGAGTGCTATACCACTCGCTATGGCCTCCATCCTGAGTGCCATACCACTCACTATGGACCTTAACATTGACACTATTTGGGGTAGGCAAACTCCATCAAGTAAATATCTTCTATTATAGCTACAGTGATCATCCCGGGCTCTATAGCTAGCAACATTGAGGCCGTATGCCATGATCCAAATCCTGACTTGAAACTCTCCAGGTGCTACAGTGACATCTACAATAATCTGCTACAATACTCCCATGTATAGTGAATAACACATGATTAAGCACAAAACGATCCTCGTGACATATCCCTACAAATACATACACCCGAATCATATCCCTATAGCTACAGTACTCTCCTACAGTACCGCGCCCTGTTTTCTTCTCTTTTTCACCCGAATCATATTCTCGTGTCATCCATGGTGTTCCCATGCCCTGCAAAGAAAATAACACACGATTAAGCACAAAACGGGCATCAATTCTAATGAAAATACATTCTAGAGGTAACAAATACATACACTCAAATACATACATTTTGACACTTATCAAATATCCCCACACCTAAGCATTTTCTTGTCCCCAAGCAAACACATCATGAAAAACAAATATAATGATAAGTGGCTAAGTGTATCACCTCCGGCTCAAATAAATACATGACTCCACAAGCATGGAAAATGATAACTAGATGATGAGTTACACGTAGTAAGCACAACATAAAGATCCTGTCTCACCTCGTATATGTCTGTGCCGTGTGTGTGAACCTTGTATTTAATCTACCCTGACTTGGTCTAGCTGACTGACTCCAATGAGTACAACTTTAGATGCTAATCACTCCACTTGCAAAGAGTACTAAGTCCTAAAATGCTAAGCGCTACTTCAATGAATAAGTAAGATCCTTCCAAGTCTTGAACTCGAACTAATTCCCTATTCTTCTCAAAACCTCTAGTAGGTAGCCAAAAAGACCACTAGGGTTTTTTTATTTTTCATTCCATTTTATTTTTCTTTCTTTTTCGAGTCCGACTAACATAGACTGCACTAAAAAAATCTTTCTACTGAGGGTGCACATGTCGGTTAGGCACAAGAGCCACCCTAACTACTCGATTCATAGTCTACATAGACGAATTCATGCTTCATTAGCAGAGGAATACTTGACATAGACTCATTTTTTTCTTTTTTTACTCTTTTTCACTTTTTTTCATTTCTCTTTCATTTTCATTTTTTCAATTTTTTTCACAATCACCCCTAGATCACGCCTTCAGACTACACTACAAGCCACAAAAACTAGGGCTAGCTCAACAAGACTCGGGAAGTTCTTAAGAGTTCATTGAAAGAAATAACTTAGAATTCTAAGGCCAAGTACTCAAAGTTGTGTGTTAAGCAATCAAGAGAGATAGAGTAGTCATGTTGGTTATTCCCAGGGCATCAACACAAGATCCAGTGCACAAGACAATACTAGAGGTGAAACATGATTCAATAGAGTACAACAACAAATATGTAACTCAAATCAATCATTAATCCATGCTATAAGAGTCTTACAATAATGAACAAGCCATCATGGGTAAACTAGCATGCAAATAATAACCTAGATCATAAAATACACCAATCCCCCACCTAGTTATGTACATTGTCCCCAATGTACACTAATCATGAAAAGCATGGTAATATATGCAATGAAAACAATGGAGGAGGGTGGAACAAACTTCCCCGCTTAATCTTGTGCACACGGTGAGGAGTGACCCGAACCAAAAGTGTCGCAAACGTTTCATGTCGGGTCCGGCCTCCATGGAATGTGGGGAGGCTCACCAAACTCCCTTAATGCCCTGCAAGGCATAAGGGGCATCATTAATCCAAACAAAAATTAAGATTGCAAGAATACATAATAGGGAGTAGTCAACAAATAAAAAATACTAGATATAGAGTAGTAGAGTTCTACACAAGGTTCGTAGCGCATCCCCTCACAAACTTATTGAAATCAAGCAAACAAACACACTTACATAAAAAGTAAAGCAAGACAACAAACTAGAGAAATAAAACAAATGTCCATGCTCAAATGTCCAAGTAGTCATCACAAGATGTTGAAGATGTGGATGTCATGGTGTGCTTCAAAATTGTTCAAAACCTCCAAAGTAAATTGGTAAAAGGTATGATCATCAATTGAGAATAGATTCACCAAAACCCATTTGAAAGTAATTCCTTGAATTGTTCATCCATCCCAAATGTCTCCAAAATACCCCAATCTATGTGATGAAGTGTGCCACATAGTTTGGTCTTCGAAACTCCACACTTCGCCTTATGATGAGCATGCTTAAAGTGAGGTTCTTCGGGGTTGGCATAGTGTTTCTTGGAGGTTTGGAGGCAAGTTCCTTGACTTGTGGCATTCCTACATCATTAAAAATTCAAATAAGAATGAAAGGAATCGAAGAGAGTGTATCATGTGGCATGAAAAGTGATGAAACATGAAGAAAATGGGGTGAATAGGATCCATACGGGCATAAGGAGCCCGTATGGATACTATTCAATTTGCAAGAGTTTCCCCAACATCATGAATTTGAAAAATTTTGTACATAAATTCGAGATCAATCAAATACATGATGTTCATACCACAAAATACAAGCTAAAATCTTGAAACAATCCACACAAAAACTCAAGAAAGCAAGAAGAAAAAGAAAAGAAAAATTTTTTTCATTCACAATAAGCTTCATACCAACAAAGGAGGAGAGCACTAGAGTGGAGCTTGAAGAAGAACACTAGATCTACTTCCCAAGGAGATGTGGAGATGATTTAGAGTGGTATTTAGTGAGATCCGGCCATGGAGAGGTAGATCATGGAGGCTAGGTCACGGTTGGAGAAGAAGAAGAATGAGGAGAGAGACAAGTTGACAAGGTTCTCATGAAGAAAAAGGGTCTTCACGGTCTCTATGAGGTGCTCATAAAGCCCGCGAGGAGTAGTGAAAAGTTTCTGAATTTTCTTGATGGTCTTTATGCACTCCTCATAGAGCCTGCGAGGAGTAGTGTAAAATTTCTGAATTGTTTTCATGGTCTCTATAAGCAGCCCATAGAGACCGTGAGGCCCTAAAAACTTGGTTTAAAGGCTCCTTTGCTTCTCCAAACACATGGCCATGGTTACAAAAGGTTCTAAAATCATCTCCACCATGAAATAATGGCTCAAAGTTATGATCTAACACATAAAATGATAGCCCAAACTAGTGCAACTCCACCATAAAATCAAGTGAACAACCACATGGACAATGATCATGATAAACAAAATAATGAGAGCATGGACTTATTCAAATTAACAACTCTAAGAAAATACAAAAAATAACAAGAATACGAACACAAAGAACCCACAAACATGAAAATAAACCCCCGAATGCTTGGGTTGCCTCCCAAGAAGCGCTTGTTTAACGTCACAAGCTTGACATACCTTGTTACTTACCTCATGGGGGCTCGAATAGTTTGAAATTCCCCCGGTCATCATTGAATTGTTGGTGTTAAAATAGAGCTTCAACCTTTGGCCATTCACCTTAAACGTACCTTTTTCGGGGTGATCTACCTCGACTGCTCCTTGTGTGGAATTTTGAGTGACCGTATATGGACCTGACCACCGTGACTTGAGCTTCCCGGGGAATAGCTTTAGCCTCGAGTTGAATAGTAACACTTGATCCCCTGCTCGGAATTGTTTAGGATGCTTGATATGCTTATCGTGGTACTCCTTCACTCTTTCTTTGTAAAGTTTGGAATTTTTGTATGCCGTGGCGCGCCATTCATCCAATTCATTTAATTAGAGCTTCCTCTCCTCACCTACAAGAGTAGAATCAAAATTCAGAAATTTAATAGCCCAATAAGCTTTGTGCTCAAGTTCTACAGGTAGGTGACACACTTTTCCATAGACTAATCTATACGGGGTGGTCCCAATAGGAGTCTTATATGCTGTTCTGTAAGCCCACAGAGCGTCATCTAAGTGTTCTACCCAGTCTCCTCTATTCTGAGCAACATTTTTCTCCAAAATTCTTTTTAAATCACTGTTGGAAACTTCCACTTGCCCGCTAGTTTGTGGATGATATGGTGTTGCAAGTTTGTGGTAGACATTGTAGTGCTTTAGAATTTTTGCAAACTGAGCATTGCAAAAGTGAGTGCCTCGATCGCTAATGATTGCTCGTGGTGTTCCAAACCGGGAGAAAAGCTTCTTTAAGAATTTTACCACTGCCCTGGCGTCGCTTGTTGGTAGGGCTTGAGCTTCCACCCATTTAGACATGTAATCGACTGCCACGAGAATGAACTTACAACCATGTGAACTTGGGAATGGCCCATGAAGTCAATCCCCCACACGTCAAAAATTTCACAATCTTGATTCCAATTCTGGGGCATCTCATCTCGGCGAGAAATGTTACCTACCCTCTGACATCTATCGCATGATTGTATGAACTTTTGGGTGTCTTGAAACAATGTCGGCCAATAGAAACCTGAATCAAGAATCTTCTTTGCGGTCCAATTTGCATTGTAATAGCCCCCAGTCGGTCCTGAATGGCAGTGTTTCAAGATACTTAGACCCTTAGACTGCGAAACACATCTTTGAACGACCTAGTCTGAACAGATTCAAAAAAGGTAGGGGTCCTCCAACAAGTAGTGCTTGAGGTACGAAAAAAATTTCTTCCGTTGTTGATGAGTGAACCATTTTGGGATGACACCCCCAACTAAGTAGTTGGCAAAATCAGCAAACCAAGGTGTCTCGGACTCTTCCACGACTTGAATGTTATACAAGTGCTCTTCAGGAAATGAATCATTGATATCTCTCTCTCTCTCAAAGTTTCAAGACTAGGATTCTCCAAACGGGATAAATGATCCGCCGCAAGATTCTCCGCCCCTCTCTTATCCTTGATTTCAAGGGCAAACTCCTGAAGCAAAAGGACCCATCTAATCAGACGTGGTTTTGCATCTGACTTACTTAGTAGGTACCGCAAAGCTGAATGATCAGTATAAACCACCACCTTGGAAAGAACTACATAAGATCAGAATTTATCAAATGCAAAGCCCACGGCGAGCAACTCCTTTTCTGTTGTGGTGTAATTCTCTTGAGCATCTGTTAACGTTTTACTTGCAAAATATATGGGACGAAAGTGTTTGTCTTTTCGTTGCCCAAGGACTGCACCCACCGCAAAATCACTTACATCACACATCAATTCAAAGGGGGAATCCCAGTCTGGAGCTATCATTATGGGTGCTTGGGTTAGCTTCTCCTTAAGGATGGTAAAAGCTTTCATGCACTCATCATCAAACTTGAATGGTACATCTTTTTCCAATAACTTCGTTAGGGGTCTAGAGATTTTGGCGAAGTCCCTGATGAATCTTCTATAAAAACCTGAATGTCCCAGAAAACTCCTGATGGCTTTAACTGAGGTAGGAGGAGGTAGCTTCTCTATTATGGAGATCTTTGCTTTATCTACCTCGATTCCTTCTTTTGAAATTCTGTGACCCAAGACAATCCCTTCTTGAACCATGAAGTGACATTTTTCCCAACTTAGTACGAGGTTTGTTTCTTTGCACCGAGCAAGAACACGTTCTAGATTCTTGAGGCATAGCATAAAGGAGTCACCAAATACAGAGAAATCATCCATGAACAGCTCCATGAAGTCTTCCACCATATCTTTGAAAATTACCAACATGCATCTCTGAAAAGTGGTGGGGGAATTACAAAGGCCGAAAGGCATGCGGCGGTACGCAAATGTTCCATAAGGGCATGTGAATGTGGTTTTTTCTTGATCTTCTGGCGCAATGGGAATCTGGAAATACCCTGAAAAGCCATCCAGAAAGTAGTAGTATAAATGCCCAGCAAGCCTCTCAAGCATCTGATCAATAAATGGTAACGGGAAATGATCCTTTCGGGTAGCATCATTCAATTTCCTGTAGTCAATCCAGACACGCTGCCCTGTGATTGTTCGAGTAGGTATTAACTCATTCTTTTCATTAGTGATCACAGTCATTCCCCCCTTTTTAGGTACTACTTGCACTGGGCTCACCCACTCACTGTCAGAAATTGGATAGATAATGCCTGCATCAAGAAGTTTGATGACTTCAGCCTTTACTACCTCCTTCATGTTTGGATTCAATCTTCTTTGTGGTAGAGCTGACGGTTTATGATCATCCTCCATCAAAATTTTGTGAGTGCAAAATGAGGGACTTATCCACTTAATGTCAGCTATATTCCAAGCAATTGCATTCTTGTGTTTTTTTAAGACATTCACCAAATCTCTCTTTTGTTTGACCGTAAGGTTTGAAGCAATGATGACAGGAAGCTGAGTTCCTTCCCCAAGAAATGCATATTCGAGATGCTCAGGCAACTTTTTCAATTCCAGTTTAGATGCTTCCTCTATTGACGATCGCAGATTTTTATTCAGCAATACATCACTATGTTCTAGTCATCTTCTTCTGCAAATACTGAGCTTTCATCGGAACTCTCATTGATGGCATACACAGGTTGCACAATATCCTTAGTGTTTTCCCCCTTATCTCTGCTAGGTTTGTGTACCGGAATTAACTGATATGCTTGAAGTTTTGCTATGTCCAGTGTAGTTAGATCAGTAGGAATACTGACTTCTTCTTTCGTTGGAACTCTTCCATAATTCATGAAGTCTGTAAGCATGGTTTTCCAAATATTGTCTTCAGCTGCTGTAATGGAGCCTTCCCATGGTTTGAATCTACATATTGTACTGTCCTGTATGTGGAATAAATGATGTATAGGTGGTACCCAATCATTCCAGAAATCAACCATAGCCCGCTCATGCCCTTGTGTAAAGCCCAAATCTGCCATAATGAACCTCTCTTAATTTTACTGTCTTGTGCAACTAAATTTGATCTATTTTCTCGTGTCATGCACAGTACCTTGCAAAGTCAAGAAAGATAAAGAAAGTTAAGCTCAAGAAAAAATAAGACAAATAAAAGGAAGAAATAAAAGAAAAGAAAAAATGGTTAGAGCAATAAGCTAGAAGTTTCCTAGAATTCCTTAATGTCCCCGGCAACGGCGCCAAAAACTTGATTGATTACCCGTAAGTGTACTGGGGTCGCTAAATAATACCTTGAGCAAAAAGCCCAAGGATCATATTCCACGAGGGTTAAGGAGCTCCTATTACTCCTCCATCACTCACTTTCTAACCTTACAATTCAAGCATGGTATACTAATCTAATACAAGCAAGATTGTAAATAAAACACAAGTGTAATGACTCCAAGTCAAGCAAGAAAATCACAAGAGCAATGATGATAAGAATAGGCTCTAGGGATGAGGATTCCCAAGAGGGGTCATCAAGATATAAGGATGCATGAAAATACATGGAACGGGTGATTTAGACTGACGGACCTCAACAATAGTTCAACCCTAATTTCTCGGCGGCTAAACCCTAATCCCGTACAAATGATGACAAGGATCTTTCCTTAGTCATATTCCTACGATTGCATTAAGTGAATGGAGATCACGCAACAAGGACACACTTAACATAAGTTTATCCTCATGGTTCGGAGGGGCTACCTACACCCAATTTCTCAGCATGTTGGTCAACAAATACCCCTATTAGCTCATTAACGATCTAGTACACGTGAGTAGGTCACGTCTACATGTACAACTCAAACAAGAACGAAAGATTTCTCCACATAATAGTTCTAGGCATGAAACACAATGAGCCAAATCATAAATCACACCAATGCATATCAAATATAAATGTAGCATCCAAAATACAAGATGAACCCCACAAGTTTCACCTACATCCGGCGGCCTTGGGGGTCTAGTGTGCCATCACACAAATAGGTATCTCAAACACAACAAAAGCAAGAAGTAAATGCATAAATGACACTCCCTAGTCTGAATGATGAAGAGGAGAGAGAATGCCGCCGAATGATGCTTCTTCTAGCCCTAGAGATGCCGAATGCTTCTCCTCCTTTGATGATAAGGCTTCCCCTTTAAGTTCAAGCTCTTGATCTTCCCAAGCTTCAAGCCAAACTCTCTCCCAAAGAATGGTGTCTTCGTTTCTCCCCTTCCTCCAAGTGATGGCTGCCAAAAAAACCTTCAAAAGTTTGCCCTAGAGTCTCCAAGAAATCCAGCCAAAAAGTCCCCAATCTTTCTCCAAAAATCCCTTTATATACCACTGATCATACCCCCTTGATGGCCTCTATCTTGAGTGCTATACCACTCCCTATGGCCCCCATCCTGAGTGCTACACCAAGTGCTATACCACTCCCTATGGCCTCCATCCTGAGTGCTATACCACTCGCTATGGCTTCCATCCTGAGTGCCATACCACTCGATATGGAGCTCAACATTGACACTATTTGGGGTAGGCAAACTCCATCAAGTAAATATCTTCTATTATAGCTACAGTGATCATCCCGGGCTCTATACCGGGTAGCATTGAGGCCGTATGCCATGATCCAAATCCTGACTTAAAACTCTCCAGGGGCTGCAGTGATAGCTAAAGTAATCTTACTACAACGTCGATGTAACAAGATTCTCCACTCATGTTGCTTTGCTACAAGATCTCAGGCTTAATCGTGGTTAGGGGACCTTCCACTGGAGCGAAGGGTTAGGTCTATAATTAGGAAGAGATTTATCACTTGGAATCCCTAGAGCTCTTTTGCAACTCTATGCGAGTGCGAGGTTGAGAGGTTATCTAATCTCTCCTCGGGACATGTATAGAGTTAGGTATAGTTGACCTTAGATTTGGGACTATGTAATGAAGGATTTCCACGACTCACTATTGCATTGATTAGGAAGCATAATAGAGGGTTCTTGCACTTGAAGTAATCGTCCTTGGCAGAGCATTATCCGAGTACCCCATCTTTATCGATTGCTTTACCTTCTTCTTTACTCGTGCTCTCTTACTTGTTGATTTTACTTTTGAGAATTGAATCATTGTCACGCTTATCACTATTGATCTTTCACATAGCTAAGAAGCGGATTAAGTGTTTTAATTCTCTACTCCCTGTGGATTCGATACCCGCTCACCCGGGATTATTACTTCGACAAATCCGTGCACTTGCGGGATATACGCAAGGGGACCTTGTCAAGGTTTTGACGCCGTTGCCGGGGAGTAGGCGTTTAGAGATACTTTGCACTTTGTTTTCTTAGCTATTTCACCATACATTCTATTTCATATCTTCTTATTCTATCATTGTTCTGATTTTTTTTTCTTTTTTTTTGGGTGCAGCTCCAGGTTATGACCCAAGGGAATTCCTCGATATTGGTTGAAGGAGATCCTGAGCAAGAACAGTCTAATCTAGCTGATTTGGAAGCAAAAGAATCCGAAAACATGGCAGAACAGAATGAGCAACAGCGAACATTATCTGAATATGCCAGACCTTCAGTGTTGGGGACACAATCGATTATTGTGCGTCCCCCGATTATAGCTCAGAACTTTGAGTTGAAGCCGACATTCATCCACATGTTGCAGCAATCCGCACAGTTCAACGGTTTGGTCGATGAGGATCCAAACAGTCATATAGAGAGTTTTCTCGAGGTGTGTGATATGCGGAAGATAAACGGAGTGACGGATGATGCCATCAAGTTGAGAGCCTTCCCATTTTCTTTAAAGGGGAGAGCGACGCAGTGGCTACACTCATTACCTAGAGCATCGATCACCACATGGGAGTAGATGGTAGAAGCTTTTCTTACCCGTTATTTCCCTCCCGGAAAATCTGCAAAGCATAGGAATGAGATCTCATCCTTTGTTCAGTTGGAATTGGAGTTTCTATTCGAGACATGGGAAAGGTTCAAGGAGCTCTTGAGAAAGTGCCCGCAACACGGATTCCCGGAGTGGATGATTGTTCAGACATTTTATAATGGTTTGAACCTGAGTACTATTCAACTCTTGGATGCGACAGCAGGAGGTACCTTAGGTAGCAAGACCCCCGATGAGGCCCGTCAGTTGATTGAACAAATGGGATTAAACAGCTACCAATGGAATGCTAGGGAGAAGAAGAAACTGGCCGGTCTCCATAAGATAGATGCGTTAACTTCATTGGCGGCTCAAGTGGAGAGTTTGAGTAAGAAGTTAGATCTTCTAACTTCAAATAGAGTGGCGGCCATGACTAATTGCAACGAGTGTGGTGGAGGACATGCTCCCTCTGATTGCCCGATCTCTATTGGTGATGGTTCTTCGGTGGAGAACGTTGATTTTGTAGGTAATGGCATGAGACCTCAAGGAAACCCATATAGCAATACCTACAATTCGGGTTGGAAGAATCATCCCAATTTCTCATGGAGTAATCAGGGTCCACAAAAGGCCGTGGGGTCACCGGGTTTCCAACAACAAAACAAGCCCCTCAGGTAGAAAACAAAGTCTCAGGTTTGGAAACCCGAATGACTGACTTAGAGAAGCACTTGGCTAGATTTATGCAATCTGCAAATACAAGGTTTGAATCAGTCGAGGCTACACTTCGCAACCACACCGCCTCTTTGCATAACCTTGAAAATCAGGTGGGGCAAATTGTGAAGTCTTTCTATGAAAGGCAACATGGAAGCTTGCCGAGCAATACAGAGAGCAACCCTAGAGAGCACGTGAAGGCGATCACTTTGAGAAGTGGTCGTGAGGTTGAAGGTAGGCTTCCGAGTGAGAAGCCAAAAGAACACACACCCGAAGTTATAGAGGTAGAAGAGGGGACAAGCAAAGGGAAAGAGGTGGCACCCCCACCCTTTCAAGCCAAGAACTCCCTTTATCCCTCTAGATTGAAAAAAATGACCAAGGGGATGAACAAGTACAAGAAGTTCCTGAGTTTGTTCAAGCAACTCCCCATCAATATTCCTTTTGTTGAGGCATTGGCCCAAATGCCTAAGTATGTGAAGTTCTTGAAAGACTTGTTGACTAACAAGAGGAAGTTGGAGGAGAGTGCTTCAGTGATTCTAGATGCTTCATGCTCGGCGGTGTTACAAAAGAACATGCCAAACAAGAAGAAAGACCCGGGAAGCTTCATCATTCCGTGTAATATTAGCAATTTAGGTGAGGAAATGACATTAGCAGACTCAGGGGCCAGTATCAACGTCATGCCATACACTTTCTTTCAAAAGCTAGGCTTGGGCGAGCCTAGGCCTACTCGGATGACTTTGTAACTAGCGGACCGAACAGTGTGACATCCGAGAGGCATCATTGAAGACGTGCTTGTCAAGGTGGACAAGTACACTTTCCGGTTGACTTTGTAGTGCTAGATGTCGATGAGGATGCGGATGTACCCTTGATACTTGGGAGACCATTCTTACGGACTTCCAAAGCATTGATTGACATGGATGGCAGAAAGCTCACTTTGAGAGTTGGAGATGACAAGCTCACATACCGCCTTGCTGAAGCCATGCAGCATTCTCTTGATTTCGATGATACTTTATACTTTCTAGACACTAATGATGAAATTGTTGATGAATATATGTTGGAAATGTTCAATCCGGATCCGTATGAAGGTTTGTTCGACCAAGAGGAAGGACATGAAGATGTAATGATGCTTGGATCGACGGAAGAAGTACCGTCTACCCCGGGGATCTTGAAGAAGGTGCTCCGGAAAATGAAGAGTGCTAGGAGACGCTACCGGAAACACTCCAAGGCTGTTGGAGACATCCGTGAATGGAAGGAGTTGGATGAACCATTCCTAGGTGGTCCCAAGCCCGATAATACACCCTCTACTTTCAAGAGATTGTGCTCATCATGCTTTCAAGTCATGGGTAAGAGGGAAAACTTCATTTATGAACCCCCGTAAGGTAAGACAAGGTACGTCAAGCTTAGTGACGTTAAACAAGCGCTTCTTGGGAGGCAACCCAAATGTTTACTGTTTTCTTATTTTCTAGTTTAGTTTGTTTGCATGAATAATCTGTTAAGTGTTGGTGTCTTGATTTTTAGATGCTTGTGCTGAGATTTTCTTGTGGGCTTTGGTGTATTTATCGTGTGTTTTCATGTGGAATTGGCGAATTTGTGTCGTTTGAGCATTTGGCCATGTTTCACTGGTAAAAATTTACATAATAGGGCAGGCTCTGAGTGTGTAAACATGTTCAGAGATTTTCTGCAGAGCCTGCAAAATTTTCTAAGGCATCCAGAGAAAACACACGGGCGTGTGGAATTTTCGCATGCCCGTGGATTTGCACTGCAAGCTCATCCAGAGAAGACACAGAGGCGTGCAGCGATCCCTGTGAACGACCATGCGAATATCACACGGCCTTGAGTAATTTCTGCACGGGCATGTGAATCCTTGCAGAGTTGGGCAGATTATCCCGAGAGCACACAGAGGCATGGGCTCGCCCCTGTGGGCGACCTTGTGAAAACTGCACGGGCGTGGGTAATTTCCACACGCCCATGCGAAACTCTACAGAGGAGTTCTCTGCATCCCGAGAAGACACAGGGACGTGTGGCCGCCCCCGTTAGTTGGGCATGTAAATGTCCAAGCCCGTGCGGAATTTCCGTACGGGGGTGTAGAACACTTGGTATTTTTCTCGGATGTCCAGAGAAGCCACGTGGGCGCGTGCGGGCGCCACTCGATGGACCAAAGCACAAAGGCCGAGATTTTCAAAGACGCCAAGAGTCAAGAGCGCTTAGAATCGATGAGTGTTTTCCCGAGGGCGCACAGGGGTGTGTGTGCACTCCTATAGCTCTCTTGTAATGAGGCGCACGGGCGTGGGCAATTTCCACACGCCCGTGTGGATGCACAGAACGGAAAGGGTCGCGAGTTCTTTTTAAAGAAGAATAGTTTCTCTCCCTCTTCACTTCCTCTATTCATCTGAAAACACTCTCACATCATTCTCCGATTTCATAGCGCCAATTTGGTAGAATTTTTTTGCGAGGTTTTCCGGCCGATTCTTCATTTTCTCATCCCATCTCATCGGTAAGCCCTATTTATTATTTTCATCGGCAATTCATGGTTTCCATCGATTAATCTGGGCGTGTGAAAAATCCAGAGGCCCGTGTGGTCGCCCGATTCCAGCACTATTTAAATCTGATTCAGGCCCGATTTCAGTATTCTTTTCTCCATCTTTTCCCAAACTTGAGAGAGGGCTTCGGCTAGGGCAATGCTAGGGCTTTGGAGATGTTCTACGGCTCCGGCATCGCGCGTCATTTGGAAGAAGGTTATTGGGAGAGCTTTCGTCGACACCGATCCGGCGAGGTGTATCCTAGGCCGGACAAAGGATCCCTTGCGATGAGTAGAGGACTCTACACAAGACTATTGACACGACCATCGAGAGGGTTTTCTATGGATTCATTGCTTTTACATTCTATTTCTTTGATTGTACTTAGGTCCATGGAGAACTAAACCCCTAGTGGGTACTTGGGTATTTGTGAACCCTAGGATGTATTTGTTTCATTGAATATCTTTATTATGCTTTCAATTAATTGATGTTTATTGTGAGTTCCAACCTTGAATACTTGATTGTATGAACATTTCCCCTAGAGTGACACTAGGGTTGAGAGTTCTCGTTGATAACTGATAAGTTCTTGAGTAGACATATTTTTATATATGTTTTACATGCATTGAGCATCATTTTTACTGTGGTTTATGTCTCATATTGTGTATTTGGTGTTATTTTATGCATATAGGTTGTGAATGCCTTGAAGAGTAAAAGGGAAGCAAAGATAGGCTATAAAGACACAATGTTGGGAGTTCTTGTTCAATTCAAGGACCAAGACACGAGAGCAGTTCATAAACGTGGGCCCGAACCCAGCTTTATGGACCCGGGACGCCGACAAACGGCTGTACACCTACAAGGCCGAAACCAAGTAAGCATACAAGGCCTCAAATCCTGATCCAAAACAGAACAAAGAATCAAACTCAGTGGATTGCAAAAATAATATAAACTTATTCAAATAAAACCTAGGCCCACAATAATCGGGACTTATTACAAGCTAAATAAAACTGCATGGCCCAACGATCCTTAAGCTGTTATCTCGCCACTCGACCTCTACTCCCGATCCGAAAAATATCAACAAAATTTATGAGCTTGATAGCCCAGTAAGCACCCACTAAAAATATTGGGATCATTTATATAAAATCATAATTTATCAAAATGAGAAAATTGGAAACCAGAATTATTTCAAGTAAACAAAGATGTCAAAACTGAGCATATAGGTCCCCCAAGCAACTATTGTCAAAACAAAATCACAAAATTCATATATTTATCCTCGGTGACCCGAGACAAAATTATCAAAAGCCATATTTTTACCCTCGGTGACACGAGCCAAAATTATCAAAGGCCGATATTCTTCACCGACGGCAAGCGGTGGGAAACTATAGTTTCTATAACAAAATACGTGTCGATATGGTCAGTGTTTAAGCCCCAGTGACAGGGTTATTGCATAGTTAATTGGGGACTAGTTTCTATGTCAAAATACGGCATACTCACAAAACGATGAACTAACAAAATTCAAAACAAGGAAAGTACAAGAATTTACAGTAACATGATCCCAATTTTGTCATATCATAATACACCAGTTAATGGAATACAAACATGAACAGATAATAAATAAATAATTCAAAATATATATGTCAAAATAATCAGTAATTTTCTTTAAAAAAAATTCCAAAAGTTCACAAAACTTGAATTTTCAAGTATATACATATAATAGGATTTATATGTGGGATACTTATCTGATTCACGCCCAAAAATACCCTCAAACCTTACACCTTTGGCATGCCCTATATTTGGGAAGAGATCCTATTAGCTTTAAATAACAAAATCGAGGCTAACAAGCAATAGTATATATATATATATAAAGATTTTTAGAAGGGTACAAATGCAAAAATTTCAAACTATTATTCTACAACCCCAAATATTGATTATTGTGAGGGTACAATAGCAATTACCGACTCTAAGAGCCAAATCAATAATTCCAACATGATCAATGAGTACTAAAACCCTCAAAACTTCACTCACACTTTTCCAAATCACAAATTTGAAAAATCCGGGAATAAAAGACACCTAACACTATGACATAGCCGAAATTCACATAATTTAGACTACTACTCAATTTATAACATTCAATTGAATCTCTAACTATTTCTGCAAAATTATAATTCAGACACATATCATTAAAATATGTATATCTCTTAGCCTACAACTCCAAACTTAATGACATTTTACTGACAATCAGATAACTCAAAAATTAACGACTTTCTTATTTTTCACCTTATCTAATTCAATTTCTATGATCATCAAAATCGGCCATGATTCTTCAAATTCTGCACAGAAATATCATCCGAGACAATTATACTAAAAAAGCTATATCTCACAGACTACAGATGGAATAAATCTGAAAGTTTTCAGGTATTTAGGTAACATCAAAATATACAACTTTCATATTTTACTCTCCTCCAAATTATTCCTCTATGATCTCTAAAATCGGAGAGGGATTTCTGCTATTGTCAAAAACGAAAATCTGAAACCTCTCAAATTAAATCAACTAACAATTCCTTTCTCATGGCGAAAGATTGTATCTCAATCAACTATACTTCACATTACATCAAATATATCATACAAAATCTCATCCTTGAGATGTGATTAAATCCATACAAGCATCACGGTCAAAGGTCCTAAGAATATGCTTAGGTGCATACATCAAAAGAGAAACAAAACTCCTTCAAACTACAAATTGGGAACAAACCCTAGAAACTCAAGGTCTAAATCTAAAAGCTTAAAGGTGAATCACAAATAGGAACAAATTTTTAGGGTTTCGTAAAGAAAGAAATCTAGAGCCAACCGGCATCAATAATAATTGCACAAAGCTTAAAGATCCTACCTTGAAAGAATCAAAAAACAACTCTCGAGAAGAAGATCCACTTGTCCTTGCGCCGGCACCACCATGAAATAAAAGGAAAAGAGGGCTAGGGTTTTTTATAAGAGATCGTGGAGGTGGAGCTGCAATCAGATCGTGATATTTGGTAACCGTAAGGATAAAAACAAGGGTTTTAAAATCTTATAAATCAATGGCTCTGATTGATATAGTTTGCATTGACGGCTAGGATCTAATTTAAGGGGTGGGGCTCACACTTACCACCACCACATCCGGGCTAGAAGAGAGGTTTTGAGGGCATTTGAATAGAGGATTTGATGAGGAGAGTGCGATTTTGGGAGAGATGTACTCCTAGGGATTGTATAGAGGAGGTTGAAGACAAGGGAAGTCACATCTTGTGTGGTGTCTTTGGAAGTTTCTCTGGTCTTTTTTATTTGAGGGTGTGTTTCTTATGTTTTGTTTGGTTGTTTGCATGGATTTCTTGTTCTATTTGGTGACTATGAACAACTAAACCCCAGGGTCACCGGATGTAGGTGAACCTTACAGTGAACTTGTGCTTGTATGGATGCTTAGTTTTTTCTATTATATTTTGGCTTGTTTGTGATTCATGTTTGGTGTATTTGAATGCCTTCATATGCATAAGAACTTTGTGTAACCATTTCTAGGCAATGCTAGGTTGCATGACCATTGCCCTAGTATTAGACTCACCAAACTTGGAAGAAATACACATATAAATACGCCGTGACCATAGGGCATTTGTAACCCACCACTTCTAGGTTTGAGTACTAGTTTGTATTCTAAGCCTAGCTTGAGAAAACCATTATTCCTTTTACAATTATAGGAGGATTTGGGCGGAAGAGATTTTGTATCCAATACTCATACCGGATTATGGGTCAATTGCCATGATCATCGGGTCGACCTAGTCTAGGGTTTTCTCGGTCCAACTAGCCATTTTCTTATTAGTTCTAGCATCGTACGCACTTTAGTAGCACCATAGAGGATCCTCATCCATGACCATTTTCTTCCTTGATTATCCCTCGTATATTGCCTTCATAGTTAGCATTTTACTCGTATTTTATTTGTTTTCATATTTTATCTCTATCACACGTAAACTTGGACGTTAGACAACATTGCAAGAAGGATGTAAGAGTAGCTTCTCAGGCCCTTGGGAATTCGACCTTCTTGTGTTTGCATAAGAGGTATTACTTGACGACCCGTATACTTACGGGATTGCACGCAATCAAGTTTTCGCCGTCATTGCCTGGGACCCATGAGAAATACTCAGAAAACTTTAAGCATGTTGATTTGACCATTATTTTTCTTTGTGTTTCCCATTATTGTATTTATTTCATCATTTCTCTATTCATATTTTCTTTTCTTTTTCTTTTTCAATAACTAAGTCTTGACTCTAATTATCTTCCAAGGTACCCATCTTATGACACGAGAGACTCAAGTGAATTTAGTTGAGCCCGATGATGAAATTGAATGAACCTTACAGCAACGGTTCAGAGAAGTGCGCAAAAATTCAAGATAACAAGAGGTTTATGTTGAATCTAGTGAACCTACAGTCATGGCCGAACCTAGGAGGACCTTGTCAGATAATGAGAGGTCACAATTCACTTGAGAGGAATTCAATGTGCAAGTTCCTACTATGCCCGTAAATAACTTTGAAATAAAGGTGAGCACAATAGGAATGATCCAAACTCTGTGCAATTCGATGCATTTGCTGATGAAGATCCACATGCTCATCTTTCTCGCTTACTCCAAATTTGTTCAACCTTCAAGATTAACTCAGTATCTAATGATGCCATAAGATTGAGATTATTTCTATTCAATCAAAGAGAAGCTGCATATAGATAGCTCACTTATTTAGCCTCTAGTTCCATCACTACATGGAAGGACATGGTGGAGAAGTTCCTTGCTAGATATTTCCCTCCAAGCAAGGCAGCGAGACTAAGACAGGAGATTTCATCCTTCAAGCAAGGGGACAATGAAATACAGTTTGAGGCACATGAACGGTTTAAGAATATTCTATGCAAGTACCCTCATTATGGATTCCCTGCATGTATGAGAGTGCAAATGCTATGTAATGGGCTGAATTATGCTATAAGGGAGCTTATCGATGCAACACCAGGTGGCTCCTTGAGCAACAGACTCCCTGAAGAAGCTGAGGCATTGATTGAGAATATGGCTAGTAATGAATGTCATTGGAGCACTAGACAAAAGGCACCAAGGGCAGCTGTACTGTATGAGGTGAATGATACTACTGCTTTGCCTGCAAAAGTGGATGCTTTGACCAAGAATATCGTAGATAACAATGCTAAGGTTGAAGCTTTGGCACAGAGATTTGATTAGTTCATGCTGGGTTCTAGCTCAAGTCATAGGCAGTGATATCATGTGAAACATGTGGTGCTGGGCATGCAACAACCCAATACCCCATTCTTGTTGCTTCTTCAGCACCAACTGAATCAGTAGATTATGTCATTGTTGGACCAAGAGGTCTGGGAAATGCTTTTGGCAATACCTACAACCAGGGGTAGAAGAACCATCAAAATTTCTCTTGTAACCAAAACCAGTCACAACAAAGACCACCACAACTTGAAGGTCCTCAATTTTAATCAGAACTGCCACACGAAAGGAAATATACCACTGAAGATGTGTTGGCAAAGTTCATGATTAATACTGCGGCAAGATTTCAGAATGTTAACAATCAATTAGCACAACATGGGGGACAGTTCAGTGAGATAAGCACTGTGTTAAGAAATCATTAAGCGTCTGTGCAATCTCTCGAAAACCAGGTGGGACAGCTTGCTAGAGCATAATCAGAATGACCCTTGGGTAGTTTTCCAAGTAACATTAAAAGTAGCACAAGGGAACACTTGAAAGCTATCACACTAAGAAGTGGTTAACAGTTGGAGGCAAGGGCAAAAGAGAGCCCAAGTGCCTCCAATGATGGTGTAGTCATTCGGGAAGATCCTAGTTCATGTGAAGATGCGAGTGAAAAGAATGAGAAGAAACTTGATGAAGATGCCCCTAAATCTCCAATTCCAAGGATGCTTCAGTATAAACCAGTAGTGCCATATCCTACTAGGCTCAAGCAAGACAAGGAAGATGCTTAATTCAAAAAATTCCTCAATATCTTCAAGAAACTTCACATTAACATACCCTTGGTCGAAGCTCTTTCACATATTCCCAAGTATGCTAAAATCATGAAGGATTTCCTCACCAACAAGAGGAAACTAGAAGAATTGGAGATTGTAACTCTGTCTGGGAATTGTTTTACAGTGATAAAAAAGAAGTTGCCTAAGAAACTTACTGATCCTGGCAACTTCATCATCCCATTTGTAATTGGGGAAGGAATGAAAGAAAATGCCTTAGACAATTCTGGGGCTAGCATAAATATGATGCCATGTAACTTGTTCTTGAAGCTAGGGTTGGAAGATTTGAGGCCAACAAGAATGGCCCTACAACTTGCAGATCACTCAGTGAGAAGACCACGGGGAGTAGTAGAAGATGTCCTAGTGAAAGTCGACAAGTTTATCATTCCACTGGACTTTGTGATTCTAGATGTGGATGATGATGTAGAAGTCCCTTTGATTCTCGGCCGTCCATTCCTTACCACTTTTGGTGCTTTAATTGATGTAAAGGAAAGCAAGATGACTTTAAGTGTTGGAGATGAAAAAGTAGTCTTCACCCTCCCTGAAGCAATGGAAAACACACTCGGTGATGATGATGCTTTGTACTTTACTGATAAAATTGATTTAATTATCTCTGATTATGTACATGAGGTTTTGGCTCTAAATTCCTTAGACGAATACTTGGAGGAGAGCGAGATCAATGAAATTAAAGATAAGACCCCCTTTACTCCACCAACCCATCAAATGACTCAAAGGGAGGTTAAATCATTACCTCATGGAAAGAAAAAGAAAAATTCAAAGAGAATGTGGAGAAAGATGAAGGAAAGTCTACAAAAAGATATTAGTGTATCCATAATGCCACCCAAGGAGGTAGATCGTTTGTTCTTTGAGAATCGAGGTAAGTTTAAAGTTTTTACATATCTTTCGGTGAACTTTTCGCGGTAACAATGCTTTGCCAAAGAATGGAGGTAACTCTCCACCATTTGTTCCATGACAAGATCCCCAAGTGTATATCCCGTAAGTGCACGGGTTTGTCGAAGTAATAATCCCGGGTGAGCGGGTATCGAATCCACAGGGAGTAGGGAGTAAAGACACTTAATTCCATTCTTAGCTATGTGGAATATCAACAATGATAAGTGTGACAATGATTCAATTCTCAACAATTAAAAGCAACAAGTAAGAGAACAAAAGTAAGGAGGTGGTAAGGCAATCGATAAAGATGTGGTACTCGGACGATGCTTCACCTAGGATTATCGCTTCAAGTGCAAGAACTCTCTATTATGCTTCCTAATCAATGTAATGGTGAGTCGTGGAAATCCTTACATACATAGTGCCAAATCTAAGGTCAACTATGCCTAACTCTATTCATGTCCCGGAGGAGAGATTAAATAACCTCTCAACCTCGCACTCGAATAAAGTTGCAATGAGCTCTAGGGATTCCAGGAGATAAATCTCATCCTAATTATAGACCTAACCCTTTGGTCCAGGCGGAAGTTCCCTAACCACAATTAAGCCCTAGATACTAAGATCCCCTCAACGCTTCACTCCGTTGCACGCGCAACTAAGCCCCAGCGGAGATTCATCCCTTAGACCATTCACTCCATTATGGCCGCAAAGAACTCGAGGAACGGAGGTAGAATCTATCACGTCGGAGGGGAAAGGGGGCGCTCCTGTACCTCTTGACTCACCCTCTTAACCATCTCCAACCTAGCTTTGTCTAACGCTCGTGGTGTGTCACTCACTCACAAGGTTACCAACAAGAACTCACAACCCTAGTGTCACTCTATAGGAAATGTTCATACAATCAAGCATTCAAGGTTGGAACTCACAATAAACATCAATTTATTGAAAGCATAATAAAGAAGTTCAATGAAACGAACACATCCTATGGTTCACATTCACCCAAGTACCCACCAGGGGTTTAGCTCTCCATGGAGCTAAGTACAATCAAAGAAATCGAATGTAAAAGTAATGAATCCATAAAGAAACCCCCTCGATGGTCTTGTCGATGGTCTTGTGGAGAGTCCTCTAATCGTCGCAAGGGATCCTTTGTCCGGCCTAGGATACACCTCACCGTATCGATGCCGACGAAAGCTCTCCCAATAACCTTCTTCCAAATGACACGCGATGTCAGAGCCGTACAACCCCTCCAAAACCCTAGCCAATACCCCTCAAAACCCTAGACGAAGCCCTCTCTCAAGTTGGGGAAAAGATGGAGAAAAGAATACCAAAATCGGGGCTGAATCGGCTTTAAATAGGGTTGGAATCGGGCGACTGCACGGGCGTGGACGGTACATGCACCCGTGTAGAATTTCCACACGGCTATGGATAATTTCCACATGCCCATGTGGATTCTCTGTTTCTCTGATTTCTCGGCCGGCTGTGAACAATGCTGTTACAGTACATGCTGCAGTGTTCTGCTACAGCCTTCGACCTGAATAACTTCCCAATTCCATATTTTCATCGGGGTAACGCAAACGGGCACACATTTACATCGTGAATCACTTGCTTCTTCGATGATATACATGTTGGTGGAGCTCTCGTTCTTATGTCCATAAATCGGAATGCTCGAGTGTGACTGCCTTTATGCCCCTCCAAATGGATGTGCCCACTCGAATGCGAGGAGGTTGGCACACACTCTAGCATCTCACACCTGACCTATGTCTTCGCGTTTGAACCTTAGCAAGATTTCCTCCAAAATAGGTGCATTATGATCCACATTGGCCTATTTCCTTCATACTCGGCCTCACAACCCTACCTGCATAAAAGTAACATAAAAACACACATATTAGTGTAAAAACCTGAGAAAAGTAATGCTCAACATAAGGAATGAACACTTCGAATTCATATCGCACAAGCACTTATCACTTGTCATCTCTAACTCTCAAAGTTAGCTCACCACCGTCTATGTTAATCAATGCTTTGGAAGTCTACAATAACGGTCTCCCAAGTATTAAGGGTACATCCGCATCCTCATCGATGTTTAGCACTACAAAGTCAACATGAAAAATGTACTTGTCCACCTTGACAAGCACGTGTTCAATAATGCTCCTCGGATGTCGCACGGTTTGGTTCGCCAATTGCAAAGTCATCCGAGTGGGCCTAGGCTCACCCAAGCCTAGCATTTGAAAGAAAGTGTATGGCATGACGTTGATGCTAGCCCCTGAATCCGCCATTGCCATTTCTTTACCTGGATTGCCAATATTACACAGACTGATGAAGCTTCCCGGGTCTTTCTTCTTGTTCGGCATGTTCTTTTGCAATACCAACGAGCAAGATGCATCTAAAATCACTGAAGCACTCTCCTCCAACTTCCTCTTGTTAGTCAACAAGTCTTTCAAGAATTTCGCATACTTAGGCATTTGAGCTAATGCCTCGACAGAAGGAATATTGATGTGGAGTTGCTTGAACAAACTCAGGAACTTCTTGTACTGTTCATCCCCTTGGTCATTCTTCAATCTAGAGGGATAAGGGATTCTCGGCTTGAAAGGTGGGGTTGCCACCTCCTTATCTTTGCTTGTTCCCTCTTCAACCTCTATAACCTCGGGTGCGTGTTCTTTTGGCTTCTCACCCGGAACCCTACTGACAAGATCCCCTTGCTTATATCCCGCAAGTGCACGGGCTTGTCGAAGTAATAATCCCGAGTGAGCGGGGTCGAATCTACAGGGAGTAGGGATTCAAAATACTTAATTTGATTCTTAGCTATGTGGAATATCAATAGTGATAAGTGTGAAATTGATTCAATTCTCAACAATAAAAACAACAAGTGAAAGAGCAAAAGTAAGAAGAGGGTAAGGCAATCTATAAAGAATGGGGTACTCGGATAATGCTTCACCTAGGATGATCACTTCAAGTGCAAGAACTCTCTATTATGCTTCCTAATCAATGCAATGGTGAGTCGTGGAAATCCTTACAAACATAGTCCCAAATCTAAGGTCAACTATGGCTAACTCTATACATGTCCCGGAGGAGAAATCGAACAATCTCAACACCTCGCACTCGCATAGAGTTGCAATGAGCTCTAGGGATTCCAAGTGATAAATATCTTCCTAAATATAGACCTACCCCTTTGGTCCAGATGGAAGGTCCCTAGCCACAATTAATCCCTAGATACTAAGATCCTCTCAACGCTTCACTCCATTGCACGCGCAACTAGGCCCCAGCGGAGGTTCATCCCTTAGACCATTCACTCCATTATGGCTGCAAAGAACTTGAGGAACGGAGGTAGAATCTATCACGTCGGAGAAGAAAGGAGACGCTCCTGTACCTCTCGACTCACCCTCTCAACCCTCTCCAACCTAGCTTTGTCTAACGCTAGTGGTGTGTCACTCACTCACAAGGTTACCAACAAGAACTCTCAACCCTAGTGTCACTCTAGGGGAAATGTTCATACAATCAAGCATAACTCACAATAAACATCAATTTATTGAAAGCATAATAAAGAAGTTCAATGAAACAAATACATCCTAGGGTTCACAATCATCCAAGTATCCACTAGGGGTTTAGCTCTCCATGGAGCTTAATACAATCAAAGAAATCGAATGTAAAAGCAATGAATCCATAAAGAAACCCCCTCGATGGTCGTGTCGATGGTCTTGTGGAGAGTCCTCTACTCGTCGTCCAAAGATTCCTTCGTCCGGTATAGGATACGCCTCGATTAAAACTCTCCTACCAACCTTCTTCCAAATGGAATCACGATGTCGGAGCCGTAGAACTTTCCCAAAACCTTGGCCAATACCCCTCGAAACCCTAGCCGAAGTCCTCTCACAAGTTGGGGAAAAGATGGAGAAAAGAATGCTGAAATCGGGGCTGAAATCGGCTTTAAATAGGGCTGGAATCGGGCGACTCCACTGACGTGTACGGAACGCGCGCCCGTGCGGAATTTCCACACGGCCGTGGATAATTTCCACACGCCCGTGTGGGTTCTCTGCCTCTGCGATTTTCGGCGGCTGTGAACAGTAACTACTACAGTGATTTCCTGCAGTGCTTTGTTACAGTAACCTTCTACAGTACTATTCCAAAAATACTCCCGAATCCACTTTTCATCGAGATAACATAAACGGGCACATGTTTATGCCGTGGATCGCTTTGCTTCTTCAATGACGGATAAGATGATGGAGATCTTGTTCTATGTGCATAAGTTAAAATGCTTGAGTCTGACTGCCCTTGTGCCCCTCCAAATGGTTGTGTAAACTCAAATACGGGGAGGTTGGCACACACTCTAGCATCTCGCACCCGACTTATATCTTCGCGTTTGAACTTTAGCAAGATTTCGTCCAAAATTGGTGCATTGTGATCCACATTGGCTTCTTTCCTTCATAATTGGTTTTACAACCCTACATGCACGAAAGTAACATAAAAACACACATATTAGTGTAAAAACCCGAGGAAAGTAATGCTCAACATAAGGAAATAATGCTTCGCATTCATATCGCACAAGCATTTATCACCTACCTTCAACCTCACGACCACTTCTTAAAGTGATCACCTTCACATGCTCTCAAGGGTTGGTCTCTTTATTGCTCAGCAAGCTTCCATGTGGCCTTTCCGAGAGAGACTTCGCAATCTGCCCCACCTGATTTTCAAGGTTATGCAAAGAGGCGGTGTGATTATGAAGTGTAGCCTCAACTGATTGAAACCTTGTATTTGAAGATTGCACAAATCTAGTTAAGGCCTTCTCCAAATCATTCATTAGGGTTTCCAAACCAGAAACTCTATTTTCCACGTGCTGGGCTTGTTGTTGGGAACCCGATGGCCACATGGCCTTTTGTGGACCTTGGTTACATCACGAGAAATTGGGATGATTCTTCCAACCTGGATTGTAGGTATTGCTTTATGGGTTTCCTTGAGTCCTCATGCCATTACCTACAAAATCGACGTACTCAACAGAAGATGCATCACCAATAGAGATCAGGCAATCGGAGGGAGCATGTCCTCCAGCACACCCGATGCAAGTACTCATGATCACCACTATGTTTGAACTTAGAAGATCTAACTTCTTACACAAATTTTCCACTTGTGGGCCAATGAAGTTACTGCATCTATCTCACGAAGACCTACCACCTTTTTCTTCTCCCTAGCATTCCATTGGTAGCTGTTTAACCCCATTTCTTCAATAAGTTGACGAGCATCATTGGGGTTCTTGCTACCTAAGGTACCTCCTGCTGCTACATCCAAGAGTTGTCTTGTACTCAGATTTAATCCGTTGTAAAAAGTCTGAACAATCATTCACTCCGGGAATCCGTGTTGTGGGCACTTTCTCAGGAGCTCCTTGAACCTTTCCCATGTCTCGAATAGAGACTCCAATTCTGACTGTACAAAGGATGAGGTCTCATTCCTATGCTTTGCAGATTTTCCAGGAGGGAAATAACAGGCTAGAAAAGCTTCTACCATCTTCTCCCATGTAGTAATCGAGGCTCTAGGTAATGAGTGTAGTGATAAGTGCTTGTGAGATATGAATGCGAAGCGTTCATTCCTTATGTTGAGCATTACTTTTCTCAGGTTTTTACATTAATATGTGTGTTTTTATGTTACTTTTATGCAGGTAGGGTTGTGAGGCCGAGTATGAAGGAAATAGGCCAATGTGGATCATAATGCACCTATTTTGGAGGAGATCTTGCTAAGGTTCAAACGCAAAGACATAGGTCAGGTGTGAGATGCTAGAGTGTGTGCCAACCTCCTCGTATTCGAGTGAGCACATTCATTTGGAGGGGCACAAAGGCAGTGACACTCGAGCATTCTGATTTATGCATATAAGAACAAGAGATCCACCAACGTGTACATCATTGAAGAAGCAAGTGATTCATGATGTAAACGTGTGCCCGTTTGCGTTACCCCAATGAAAGTATGGAATTCAGGAGTATTTCCGGCAAAGTGCTGTAGAAAGGCAATGCAGTAAAAAACTGTAGCAAGTACTGTAGTAGCCCGGCCGAAAAATCAGAGAAACAGAGAATCCACACGGGCGTGTGAAAATTATCCACGCCCGTGTGGAAATTTCACAGGGGCGTGTGACATCATACACGCCCGTGCAGTCGCCCGATTCCAGCCCTATATAAAGCCGATTTCAGCCCCAATTTCAGGATTCTTTTCTCCATCTTTTCCCCAACTTGAGAGAGGGCTTCGGCTAGAGTTTTGAGGGGTATTGGCCAAGGTTTTAGAGAGGTTCTACGGCTCTGACATCGTCATTCCTTAGGAAGAAGGTTGGTAGGGGAGCTTCCGTTGAGGCGTATCCTATACCGGACGAGGGAATCCTTGGACGATGAGTAGAGGACTCTCTACAAGACCATCGAGGGGGTTTCTTTATGGATTCATTGCTTTTACATTCAATTTCTTTGATTGTACTTAGCTCCATGGAGAGCTAAACCCCTAGTGGGTACTTGGGTGATTGTGAACCCTAGGATGTACTCGTTTCATTGAACTTCTTTATTATGCTTTCAATAAATTGATGTTTATTGTGAGTTCCAACCTTGAATGCTTGATTGTATGAACATTCCCCCTAGAGTGACACTAGGGTTGAGAGTTCTTGTTGGTAACCTTGTGAGTGAGTGACACACCGTGAGCGTTAGACAAAGCTAGGTTGGAGATGGTTGAGAGGGTGAGTCGAGAGGTACAGGAGCGTCCCCTTTCCCCTCCGACGTGATAGATTCTACCTCTGTTCCTTGAGTTCTTTGCGGCCATAATAGAGTGAATGGTCTAAGGGATGAACCTCCACTGGGGCCTAGTTGCGTGTGTAATGGAGTGAAGCGTTGAGGGGATCTTAGTATCTAGGGCTTAATTGTGGCTAGGGACCTTCCGCCTGGACCAAAGGGTTAGGTCTATAATTAGGAAGCGATTTATCACTTGGAATCCCTAGAGCCCATTGCAACTTTATTCGAGTGAGAGGTTGAGAGGTTACTTAATCTCTCCTCCGGGACATGAATAGAGTTAGGCATAGTTGACCTTAGATTTGGGACTATGTATATAAGGATTTCCACGACTCACCATTGTATCGATTAGGAAGCATAATAGAGAGTTCTTGCACTTAAAACGATTTTCCTAGGTGAAGCATCATCCGAGTACCCCATCTTTATCGATTGCCTTACCCTTTTCTTTATTCTTGCTCTCTCACTTGTTTTTTTTATTATTGAGAATTGAATTAATTTCACACCAATCATTATTGATCTTCCACATAGCTAAGAACCAAACTAAGTATTTTCATTCCCTACTCCCTGTGGATTCGACCCCGCTCACCCGGGATTATTACTTCAACAAACCCGTGCACTTGCGGGATATAAGCAAGGGGTACTTGTCATGTAGCCACTGCTTTGCCCTCCCATTTTGGGAAAATGGGAAGTCTCTCAACTTGATGGAATCATCTGTCACCCAGTTTATCTTGAGCATATCACACACCTCGAGAAAGTACTCTATGTGCCTGTTTGGATCCTCATCGGCCAAAACATTGAATTGTGTGGATTGCTGCAACATGTGGATGAATGCCTGCTTTAGCTCGAAATTCTAAGCTGTAATTGGGGGTCACACAATACTCGATTGTGTGCCCAAAATTGAGGGTCTAGCATAATCAGAGAGTGTCCTCTGCTTGCTCATTTTATTCTGCCATATTATGTGACCTTTCAACTTCTAAATAAGCTAGATTAGATTGTTCTTCCACAGGTCCTTTCCCTTTTCTTGTAAGTGTTCCTTCAAGCTCAGGATCTCCTTCAATCAATATTGAGGGGTTCCCTTTGGTCATCAACCTGAAGTTGCACAAAGGAAGGAAAACAAATCAGAATGATGATAGAAAAGAAAATGTGAAATAGAATTGATAAAGGAATAGCTAAAGAAACAAAAGTGCAAAGTATCTCTAAATGCCTTTTCCACGGCAACGGCACCAAAAACTTGACAATGTTCCCCGTAAGTGCACGGAGTTGTCGAAGTAATAAATCACAGGTGAGTGGGGTATCATATACATAGGGAAAATGGAATAAAAATACTTAATTTGCTTATTAACTTATGAAAGATGAATAGTGATATGTGTGACAAGATTCAATTCTCAAAAGTAAAGCAACCCAAAAGAGAGCAAAAGTAAAGGAGAAAGTAAGGCAATCGATAAAGATGGGGTACCCGGGTATCGATCCGCCTAGGAAAATTGTTTCAAGTGCAAGAACTCTCTATTATGCTTCTTAACTAATGCAATGATGAGTCAGGGACATCCTTTTAATGCATGATCCCGAATCTAGGGTTAACCAAGCCTAATCCTCTATATGTCCCGGAGGAGAGGTTGAAAAACCTCTCAACCTCGCACTCGTAGAAGGATTGCATTAAGTTCTTTTGATTCCAAGTGATAAATCTCTTCCTAATTGTAGACCTAACCCTTTAGTACAGAAGAAAGATCCTTAACCACAATTAAGCCCTAAATGCTAAAATCATCTCAACGCTTCACTCCATTGCACTCGCAACTAAGCCCCAGCGGAGGGTCATCCTTTAGCTTATTCGCTCTATTATGGCCACAAAGAACTCGATGAACAGAGGTATAATCTATCACACTGGAGGGGAAAGGGGATGCTCCTGTACCTCTCGACTCACCCTCTCAACCCTGTCTAATCATGCTTTGTCTAACTCTCGTGGTGTGTCACTCACTAACAAGGGTTACCATATGAACTCTCAACCTTAGTGTCACTCTAAGGGAGTATTTAAATAATCCAACATTCTAGATTCGAACTCACACTAACATCAATTAATTGAAAGCATAATAAAGAGATTCAATGAAACTAATATATCCTAGGGTTCACAAATACCCAAGTACCCACTAGGGGTTTAGCTCTCCATAGAGCACAATACAAACGATAATGAAATCAAATGTAAAAGAAAGCAATCCTTAGGAAAAACCCCCTCGATAGTCATGGCGATGGTCTTGTGGAGAGTCCTCTACTCGTCGCAAGATCCCCTTGTCCGGTATAAGATACGCCTCACCAAATCAATCCATCGGAGGCTCCCTTAACAACCTTCTTCCAAAGAGGTGACGATGTCGTTGCCGTAGAACCTCTCCAAATCCCAAGTTAATAGCTCACAAAACCCTAGCCACAACTCTCTTTCAAGTTAGGGAAAAGGTGGAGAAAAGAATCCTAAAATCGGGGCTGAAATCGGGCTTAAATAGGGTTGGAATTGGGATTCCACACGGGCCTGTGGAATTAAGGCACACGCCCGTGTGGCTCCTCTGTTTTGCTCCTTCTTCGGCTGGTTGTGAACAGTACCTGCTACAGTGATGACCCGAAATACTCCCGAATCCATGCTTTCATCGAGGTAACATAAACGGGCACACGTTCACGTTGTAGATCATCTTCGTTTTTCATCAAACGGTCTCGTTGGTGGAGATCTTGTTAAGTATGCACAAGCCAAAATACTGTGATGTAACTGCCTTCGTGCCCCTCCGAATCATTGCCTTAGCTTGAATACATGGAGGTTGGCATACATTCTAGTGTTCTAAAACCGACTCATGTCTCCGCGTTTGAGCCTTCTCAAGATCTCTTCCAAATAATGCGTAAAACGATCTACAATGGCTTCTTTTACAAATAATCAGCCTCACAACCCAACCAGCATAAAAGTACATAAATACACACGTATTAGCGTTAAACCTAACAAAAGTAATAGCAATCATAAGGGAAGAACGCTTCACATTCTTATCGGACAAGCACTTATCAATGCCCCTATGTATTTTCTGGATGGAAGAGAGCTCTTTTGCAAAGATCCACACGGGCGTGCCGGAATACCCACGCCCGTTCGTTTGCCACAAGTCTGGCCACAGGAGCGAGTCTAAGCCCCTGTGTACTCTCGGGAAAAATTGCTAAGTCTCTGCAGGAAATTATATACTAGTGCGGAAATTCACAGGGGCACGTCCACGCCCCTATGCGTTCTCTGGATGAGCTCACAGTGTAAATCCATGAGCGTGTGGAAATTCCACACGCCCGTGCATTTTCTCTGGATGCCTTAAAAAGTCTATAGGCTCTACAGGAAATTCCTGAATATGTAAACACACTCAGAGCCTGCCCGATTATGCAAAATATACCAGTGAAACAATGAGAAACTAGCTCGCACAACCAAAAACTTCGCCAGACCCACAGGAAAGAGCGATGACATCAAAAATCTACAAGAAAACACACAACAATGCATCAAAACATATAAACACCAACACTCAACAATTTATTCATGCAAACACTAAACTAGTAGCTAAAAGAATAGTTAACAGTTGGGTTGCCTCCCAAGAAGTGCTTGTTTAACGTCACTAAGCTTGACATACCTTGTCTTACCTTACGGGGGTTTATAGATGAAGGTTTCCCTCTTACCATAACTTGAAAGCATGATGAGCAAAGTCTCTTGAAGGTAGAGGGCTAATCGTTTGGCTTGGTACCACTAGCAAAGGTTCATCCAAATTGTTCAGTTCGCACGCATCCCCAACACCCTCAGGGCCTTTCCGGTAGCATCTCCTTGCGCTCTTCCTCTTCTAGAGCACCTTCTTCATGATCCTCGGTTTAGATGGTACTTGTTCCTCCAGACCAAGCATCATTACTTCTTCATTGTCCACATCTTGGTCGAACAAACACTCATACAGGTCCGGATTAAACATTTCTTGCATGTATTCATCAACAATCTCATCAATAGTGTCAAGAAAGTAAAGAGTATCATCAAAGTCAAGAGAATGTCACATGGCTTCATCGAGGCGGTATGTGAGCTTATCATCTCCAACCCTCAGTATCAACTACCAGCTATCCATGTCGATCAATTCCTTGGAAGTGCACAAGAATGGCCTCCCAAGTATCAAAGGAACATCCGTATCCTTATCGATGTCCAACACCACAAAAATCTATAGGAAATATATATTGGGCAACTTTAACAAGCACATCTTCAATGATGCCCCTCGGATGTCTCACTATTCGGTCCATCAATTCCAATATCATCTGAGTGGACCTAGGCTCTCCCAAGTCTGGCTTCTGAAAGAAGAAATATGGCATGACGCCGATACTGGCCCCTGAGTCCGCCAATGCCATTTCTTCACCCAAGTTGCCAATGTTGCGTAGAATGATGAAGCTTCCTGGGTCAATCTTCTTGTTCAGCATATTCTTTTGCAACACCGCCGAGCAAGACGCATCTAGAATCACAGAGGCACACTCCTCTAATTTCCTCTTGGTGGTCAATAAGTCCTTCAAGAATTTTGCGTATTTAGGCATTTGGGACAATGCCTCAACAAACAGAATATTGATGTGGAGTTGGTTGAACAAACTTAGGAACTTCTTGTACTATTCATCCGCTTGATCATTCTTCAATCTAGAGGGATAAGGGATTCTTGGCTTGAAAGGTGGAACCACCATCTCCTTCTCTTTGCTTGCTCCCTCCTCAACCTCTATGAACTTGGTTGCATCTACATTGGGCTTCTCACTAGGAAGCCTACCCTTAAACTCACGATGACTTCTCAAAGTGATCGCCTTCACTTGCTTTCTAGGATTGGTCTCGCTATTCCTTGGCAAACTTTCTTGTTTTCTCTCCGATAGAGACTTCACAATTTGCCCCACTTGATTCTCAAAATTGTGCAAGGAAAAGGTGTGGTTGCAAAGTGTAGCCTCAACTAATTGAAACCTTGTATCTGATGATTGCATAAATCTAGTGAAGGCCTTCTCTAAATCGGTCATTCGGGTCTCCAAGCCTGAAACTTGGTTTTCCATGTTCGGGGCTTGTTGTTGTTGGAAACCTGATGGTGCCATGGCCTTTCGTGGTCTTGGTTGTTCCTTGAAAAATTGGGATGATTCTTCCAACTTGGATTGTAGGTGTTGCTATATGGATTCCCATGGTTCCTCATTACAGTACCCACAAAGTCAACTTTATCCACCAAAGATGCATCACCAAAAGAGATCAGGCAATTGGATGGAGCATGTCCTTTACCGCACCCAGTGCAACTAGTCATGGCAGGCACCCTATTAGAAGTTAGAAGGTCTAACTTCTTGCTCAATGATTCCACTTGGGCCGCCAAAGAGGTTACCGCATCTTATTCATGGAGCCCGCCCACCTTTTTCCTTGCCTGCGCATTTCATTGATAACTATTTATGGACATGTCCTTCACTAAATGTTAGGCTTCTTCTAGGGTTTTACTCCTTATTATACCTCCTGCGGTGGCATCTAGCAATTGCCTTGTACTCAGATTCAACCCATTGTAGAAGGTTTGGATAATCATCCATTCAGGAAATATGTGTTGTGGCCACATCCGTAAAAGATTCTTGAAGCACTCCTATGTCTCAAACAATGATTCCAACTCCATCTGTACAAATGACGATATCTCGTTACGAAGTTTGGCCGACTTCCCCGGAGGAAAGTACCTAGCAAGAAAAGCTTCGACCATCTCATTCCAAGTCGTGATGGAGGCTTTAGGCAAGGAATGAAGCCATTGCTTGGCTCTTTCCTTGAGAGAGAATGGGAAAGCCCTCAATCTAATAGCATCATCAGATACACCATTAATCTTAAGCATATCACAAACTTCCAAGAAGTTCTTTATGTGGTTGTTTGGGTCCTCATCGTCCAAACCGTTGAACTGTGCTGACTGTTGAACTCCTGTTTCCTCGGCCGACTGTGAACAGTGCTACTACAGTACTTTCTACCAAACTTTCATCAGAGTAACGTAAACGGGCACATGTTCACATCGTGGATCACTTGCATCTTCAATGATAGGCACGTTGGTGAAGCTCTTGATCTAAGTGCATAAGTCAGAATGCCCGAGTGTGACTATCTTTGTGCCCGTCCAAATGGATGTTCCAACTCGAATACGAGGAGGTTGGCACACACTCTAGCACCTCACATCGACCTATGTCTTCGTGTTTGAACCTTAGCATGATTTCCTCCAAAATCAGTGCATTGTACTCCAGATTGGCTTCTTTCCTTCATACTTGGCCTCACAACCCTACCTGCATAAAAGTAACATAAAAACACATATATTAGTTTAAAAACCTGAGAAAAGTAATGCTCAACATAAGGAATAAATGCTTCGCATCCATATCGCACAAGCACTTATCATCCATTATTCTCATTTATTTTCTTTTATCATGTCTTACTCTTTATTGCAAGGAGCTTAAATGATGATTGATTTGCTCATTGCTCTATAATCTCAAGTTGAAGCTATGAGTAAAAAAGTTGAGAGAATTGTTACTTCACAACAACAGTGCAATCCATCTTGCAACACATATCATCCAATTGAAGTGGGCAACCCAAACCCATTACGGAAAAATGATGGACAACATTGGGAAGCACCTCAAGATGAATGTCAAAAGGTTGAGCTACTTGGAGAGAATGCGCTTCAGTTGCAAAAAGTATTAGCTAATTTTATTGAAGCGACTGATGTCTGTGTCCAAATTATCAAGACCACATTTAGATGTCATGAAGCCTTCTTTAAAATCCTTGAGCATCAATTAGGATGGATACTTGACACACTCAATAAGGAACAACAAGTATATGAGCAAGCAATTCAAATTCCTTATAGAAATGGTGTGGTAGTGAATGACAATGAAGAAGTTAGACCGAATGGGTATGATGTTGTAGAGAGTGAGAGGATGCAAGAAGAACCTTTCTTTCAAAGTGGGGAGTGTTTCAATGGACAGTGTGTTTGTGAGCAATGAATGATGAAAGAAGGCTTGGTGAAGACAGATTGCTTTCAAGTTGAAATAGAAGAAGAAGATTGGGATTGATCAACTTATAAATTGCAAGAAGGAGATTTTGGGTTTGGAAGAAGATGTGGGTAGGAGATTGAAGCCATCCAATCACCCACCTGTGCTATGCTTGGATAATTCCCAACCCAAATTGTTTCCTTGGAGGCCAAAGGTAAGATGGTTGGACTCTCAAACAAATATTCTGCCCGAAAAGTAGAATTTTGGTTTGAATGTAGTTATGCAATGTCTAGTTGGGATGAACACACTCTTTTCAAGCCCCTGTGAGTTAAGACAGGGTACGTCAAGCTAAGTGACGTTAAACCAACGCTTCTTGGGAGGTAACCCAAGTCTTTATTGTTTTCCTAGTTTTTAGTTTAGAGTTGGCATGAATAAGGCTTTAAGTGTTGATGTCTTGATTCTTAGATGCTTTTGCTCAACTTTCTCGCGGACATTGTGGTGTTATCATGTGCCTAATCATGTGTGGCGAAGAATCTTGGTTGTTTGAGGGTGTTTTTCATGTTTTCTCTGGCCAAAATTGCATTGTAAGGCAGGCTCTGAGTGTATATTTGTGTTTAGAAATTTTCTACAGAGCTTGCAAAGTTTTCTAAGTGTACAGAGAAAACACACGCCCGTGTCTAATTTCTGCACGACCGTACATTTTTGTTCATAGCTCATCCAGAGATGGCACAGGGGCATGGACTCACCCCTGTGTGCGACCTCATGATGGTCTACGCCCGTGCAAAATTTTTGCACCGGCATGTGTTTCTATACAGAGACTTAGAGATTTTTCTGGAGAAGACACAAGGGTGTGGACTCGCCCCTGTTGATGATTTTGTCAACAAACGCACAGGCGTGGGTAATTTCTACACTTCCGTATGGTTCTCTGTAGAGAATTTCTCCTCCATCCTAAGAAGACACAGGGATGTGCATCTGTCCCTGTGAATTGCTCAGTAAGGTCCACGCCCGTGTGGAATTTCCGCACGGGCGTGTGAAACACTTAGAGAATTTTCTCAGTTGGACAGAGAAGCCACATGGGCGTCCGTCTGCCCCTGTGGGTCGAGCATACTGGCGTGGGTAATTTCTGCACGCCCGGATGAAGGCGTACAGAAGCATAGGGTGTTTTGCAGATAGCAAACAGGGGCATGGGTCTGCCCATGTGGATCACTCCTGTGGAGGAACATGGACGTGGGTAATTTCCACACGTCCGTGTGATTGTGCAGAAACACAAGAGCCATAGGTTTTCTCTAAAATCCTTTGGTTCTTCTTCATTCTCACACTCCTAATCACTCAGAGAACACTCGTACTCACTCTCCTGACCTTACACCTTTGGCTTAGAGGGTTTTGATTGAATTTTCCTATCAAATTCAAAGTTTTTACCTTCATCTCGTCAGTAACCCTTAATCCTCTCTTCTCTTCATCATATTTGATTTTATTTAATTTGAATGTTGAATGTTGCTTCGTTTCTACAATTATATTGTTATTGCATTGTTTGAAAGAGTTTAGAAATGATTCTAATATGTATTTGTGGAATTTGAGCATGCGGCTGTGCGGTTTTCATGGCTAGTGGATCGACATGTGTGTGTGGAATTTCCACACGACTGTGTGGATTCCTACAGCACTAATCTTGTGAGTCAATTTGATCGATTTCTTTTTACTTCTTACAGATATATCCCCTAGGACAAAGATCCCGGCCAGCGAACGTCCCCGACAATAGCCCCCTGAGACAGAGCACATAGAGTTTGCTATTCCTGATCAGCAATCTCGATTTGAGCGATTTTTGAGATCGAGGTTCGGATAGACTCGCTTCTTAGATACAATTGTATTATGAGATATACATTAGGAAGATGAGTTGTGGATGAGGTAGATGATCTCATCTTGTTGGGAGGTTATTACTGACGATTAGAGAGCCTGTTATTCATACACTTACACTCGAGGTGTTGTCATCATTCGAGTTTGACCGTTCTTATGATCAATTCGACAGTGTCGACGCTATATACTTTACAGCATTGGGTGATCACTACAGCATGAGCATGACACATTTTTCGATCCAGTTGAGACTGTCTGAGGAGGCATTTACAGGCACTAAGGAGTATGCTCAGTTGCCGACAGATTATCCTGGCAACTTGATCCCACAGAGAACGTATAGAGTGTTGTGCGTTTAGGGCCAGTATGAGCCAGGGATGTCCAAGGCCACATGCCTTTATTGACCTGCATATTGATACTTATACACCATTATGAGCAGGTCAGTGAATGGCCGTGGTAACAGTACCGACGTCCTGAGCAAGCAGGAGCTCTTGTAACTTTATTCGATGGTTCAAAGCACACCGATCCATCTCGGACACATTGTAGCCAAGTACATATACCACCAGAGCTGGTACACCAGAGTAAGAGTCATTTTCTTAGGCTCGTATATCACGAGACTTGTAATGGGTATGGATCTATTGGACATGATTCGAGGGGCCGAGAAGGCAAGTATACCTGCTCCCCTGGGTATAGAGACAATAAGGTTGATGGGGATGGTTCGCAGGGTTTAGCGGCGAGTGTATACTTTGATTACACTCACCCCAGAGATAGCCAAGGGTGAGGGTGATGATGCCGAGGGTTATCAGCCTACCCCCGAGTCTTGGCCAACACCGATGGAGACCGAGGACCTCCTGCGACAGAGGAGCCACCCTTAGTACACCTTTTTTCACTTTTCCTCGAGTCTATGATCATTTTGAGAGGCTTTAGAGTGCTATGGGGATTCTACAAACTGAGATCACCGAGGTTCACGCGACACAAGCTATGTAGTATATCGAGTTTGTGGTATGTTTTGACACTCTACAGCAGATTCTTGAGCGAGATGTTGCCTCATCATTTGTTCTGAGGCCGAGGACTCCTTTAGTCCCACCAGTCTCACCATCACCGGATCCACTGGGACCATTTGAATATGTACCACCACCAGCAGCAGTAGAGCCGACAGCAAATGACACCGATGCCTGACGCATCTTTCTTTCTTTCTTTCTTGTCACTTCATTTTGTATTATTGTTAGACTTGTACTACTTAGAAAGGATTTTCCTTCTCAGTATGTCTTTTATTTTAGTTTTGTTGTGTTGAGTTGTATTCATTGCCTTATCTTTTATATACTTGAGCTTTTCTTGTTTTTATTTAACTTCACTGTACCTTCTTGTGTATGCGTGTAGATGGTCTTTTCAGTATGAAATTGAGAACTAGTCATGAACACGGCCAATGTTCGGCTGTGTGTGCTTCACAACCCATTGGAAATTTACTCCCAAGGATTTAGCTCCATCAAATGCAACATTAGGAGTCAGGGGAGTATACTTTAGGTTTAATTGAGTGAGTTTACACACACTTACACGATCTCGGGTTTGTTGTCCTTTTTGATTTGAGTTTTTAGCTAGAGTATTAATTTTTCTTATTTAGTGTTGAAATTAACCTCACTCATAGAATGCCTTCCTTGCATGCTTTGGTGAACCTAAGCCTGAGCACTTTCAATATCTCTTTCATCTATGCTTCAATGTTTTATTTCCTTTCTTGAGGACAAGCAAAAGCTTAAGTGTGGGGAAGTTTGATAAGTGCTTATGAGTTAAGAGTGCAAAGTATTCTTTCCTTATGATGAGCATTACTTTTATCAGGTTTAAGCACTAATACATGTGTATTTATGTTCTTTTGCGCTTGTGGGGTTGTGAAGCTTAGTATTAAGAAAAGAATTTAAAAGTAGATCATGAATGGACAATTTGGTGGAATCCTGGAAGCAACAAATGCGAAGACACAAGTGGGGCTCAAAAATACATGAATGTGTGCCAACCTCTATGTATTCAAGCCATTACAATGAGTTAGAGGGGCACGAAGGTAGTCACATTTGTGTATCCTAACTTGTGCAATGATTGCAAGATCTTCACTAATGAACCTATTTATTGAAAAAGCGACACGATCTATGCCATAAATGTGTGCCCGTTTATCTCACCCCAATGAAAAGTGTGGTTTCGGGAGTACTTTTGGCTGATACTGTAGCCAATCAATTCAGCGATCACTGTAGTAGGTTACTGTTCACATCCGGCCGAAAATCAGATTTCTAGAGAATATACACACCTGTGTAGAAATTCCCCACGCCCATGTCGAAATTCCACAAGGGCGTGTGGAACATCAATAGGCCAGTGTGGATGTCCGATTCTAACGCTTTAAACCAGTGATTCAGCCCTGATTTAAGCATATTCTTTTCCTTCTTTTCTCCAACTTTTATGAGGCTTACGACAGGGGTTTAGAGGGGTTTTGGTTAGGCTTTTGTAGTGGTTCTATGGTTTGGAAGAAAGGTTATTATGGGAGCTTTCATCGGCATGGATATGGTGAGGTGTGTCTTAGGTCAGAGAAAGGGACCTTTGGAGAAGACGAGGCTACTCCACAAGACCATCGACATGAATACCGAGGGGGTTTCTCTATGGATTACTTATTTTTACCTTCAATTTCATTATTGATTATAACTAGCTCCATGGAGAGCTAAACCCCTGGTAGGTACATAGATTTGTGAACCCTAGGATGTATTTGTTTCATTAATCTTGCATTATGTTTTCCTTAATTGATGTTTTTAATTGAGTTTCAATCTTGAATGGTTATTGCATGATTTCTCCCTTAAAGTGACACTAGGGTTGAGAGTCTACATTGGTAACCTTTGTGTGTGAGTGACACACCATGAGGATTAGACTTTGCAAGATTTGAGAGGGTCGAGAGGGTAAATCGAGAGGTAGCGGAGCGTCTCCTTTCCTCTCTGATGTGATTTATCTTACCTCCACATTCTAAGAGTTCTTTGCGGTCATAACAGCGTGAATTTGCTAAGGGATGACCCTGCTAGGGCTTAGTTGCACAGGCAATGGAGTGAAGCATTGAAATGACTTTAGCACATAGGGCTTAATTACAACTAGGGGTCTTTCATCAGGAACAAAGAGTTAGATCTATACCTTGGAATAGGGTTTATCACTTGGAATCCCTAGAGTGTCTTGCAACTCTTCATAGTGTGAGGTGTTGAGATTGATCGATTTCACTGCCTGGACATAATGTAGAGTTAGTCATGGTTGACCTTAGGTTTAGGACCGTGTGTTTAAGTATTTCCATAACTCATTAAGATATAATACTTGATTTTTGCACTTGAAGCAATTGTCCAAGGTGGAACAATATTCGAGTACCCCACTTCTATCGATTGCCTTACCTCTCTTCTATTTGTGCTTCTCTCTTTCTTGTTTCCTTTATTCTTGCTTTCATTACATTTTATCATCAAATCATTATTCCGTCTTCACTTAGTTAGATAGGAATCTTGATATTTTTATTCCCTAATCCCTGTGGATACGATATCCACTCACTTGGGATTTATTACTTTAACAAACCTGTGCACTTAAGCGTCATATGCAAGGGGTGTTGTCATCCTACCTCCACGTTCCAATAAGTTCTTTGCGATCATAGTAGAGTGAAGGGCTAAGGGATGAACTCCGCTGGGCTTAGTTGTGTGAGCAAAAGAGTGAAGTGTTGAAGTGACTTTAGCACGTAGGCATAATTGTGACTAGGGATCTTTCGCCTAGACCAAAGGGTTAGATCTACAAATACAAATAGGGTTTATCATCTGGAATACCTAGAGCGTCTTGCAACTTTACACAGTGTGAGGTGTTGAGGCTGTTTGATTTCTGCACCGGGGCATAGTGTAGAGTTAGTCAATGTTGACCTTAGGTTTGGGACCGTGTATTCAAGGATGTCCAAGTCTCATTGAGCATCAATTATGAGACATAATAGTTGGTTTTGCACTTGAAACATTACTCCTAGGGGGAACATTGTCTGAGTACTCCACTTCAAGCGATTGCCTTTCCTCTCACTTATTTGTTCCTCTCGTTCTTGTTTCTTTTATTTCTGTTTACATTACATTTCATCAACATAATCATTGTTCATCTTCACTTGGTTAAGTAACAATTTTAGTATTTTTATTCCCTACTCCCTGTGGATACGATACCCCACTCAACTGGGATTATTATTTCAACAAACCCATGCACTTGCGGGTAACACGCAAGGGGCGTTGTCATGTAGCATGAATGTGTCTATGCAGATTATATTTGAGTACGTTGGGGCCTCTTGTGCCTAATCAACATGTGTATCTGGTTCCAATTTTGTGGCATCTCATCCTTTTTTAAAATATTCCCCATCCTCTGACATTTATCGCAGTGCTGCACAAATGTCTGCGCATGTTGGAATCTACTAGGCCAGTAGAATCCCGCATCCAAGATTTTTTTAGCTGTTCTGTTTCCACTGTAGTGACCCCCGGTTGGACCTGAATGATAATGCCTCAAAATGTCATGCCCTCCTCTCGTGAAATACATTTCCTAACAACTTGGTCCTCATAAACCCGAAAAGATACGGGTCTTCCCAGATATAATGCTTGAGGTCGGTGAAGAATTTCTTTCTTTGTTGATATGTGAGCCACTTCGGAAAAGTATTCGCCGCTAGATAATTTGTGATGTCAGTGAACTACGGGGTCTCATCCTCTACTACCACTTGAATACTGCATAGTTGTTCCCCTGGGAATGCATCATTTATCTCTCTCCTTTCCATCACATCATCAGTGGGGCCCTCAATGCGTGATAGGTGATCCACGGCCAAGTTTTCTGCCGCCTTTTTGTCTTTAATCTCCAAGTCAAACTCTTGTAGCAAAAGTACCCAATGGATCAATCGAGGTTTGGCGTCTGATTTATTCAGCAAGTATTTGAGTGCAAAGTGATCAGTGTACATAATTACTTTAGACAACCCCAAGTATGACCGGAATTTGTCAAAAGCAAATACTACTTTAAGGAGTTCTTTATCAGTGGTGGTGTAGTTCTCCTGGGCTGCATTTAAAGTTTTACTTGCATATTAGATAGGATGGAAATGACTGTCCCTGCGCTGCCCAAGCACTATACTAACTGCATAATCACTTGCATCACACATCAATTCGAATGGTAAATTCCAATCTGGAGAAACTACAATTGGTGCCTCCACGAGTTTTTTTTTAGACTGATAAAAGCATTCATACACTCATCTTTAAACTCAAACGAAGAATCTTTTTCGAGTAGCTTTGTTAAGGGTCGAGTGATCAAGGAGAAATTCTTAACAAACCTCCTATAAAACCCCGCATATCCCAAGAAGCTTCTGATAGACTTCACTCACGTAGAGGGTGGTAGTTTCTCGATGGTCTCCACTTTTGCCCTGTCCACATCAATCCCTTTCTGTGATATCTTGTGCCCGAGAACTATACCTTCCTTGATGATGAAATAACACTTTTCCCAACTGAGTACCAAGTTAGTCTCCTCGCACCTGTTCAAGGCTCGTTCCAGATTTTTGAGACATAACTCGAATGAATCATCAAAAACAGAGAAATCATCCATAAATACGTCCATGATGTCTTCCACCATATCTTAAAAAATTACTAACATACACCTTTGGAAAGTAGCTGGAGCATTGCATAGTTCAAAAGCCATGTGGCAGTAAGCAAACGTACCATATGGGCAGGTGAAGGTGGTCTTTTCCTGATCTTCCTGGCCAATAGGTATCTAAAAATACCCAGAGAGCCCATCTAGAAAATAGTAATAAGAGTGTCCTACAAGTCGTTCGAGCATCTGATCGATGAAAGGCAAAGGAAAATGATCCTTCCTCGTGGCATCGTTGAGTTTCCTGTAGTCTATGCAGACTCTCCAACCTGTTACATGTCTGGTAGGAACAAGCTCATTCTTCTCATTGGTGACAACTGTCATTCCTCCCTTCTTCGGTACCACCTGTATTGGGCTTACCCATGTACCCGCAAGCTTGCCCGAGTTCATCTCTTTATAAGGAAAGTTAGGGTTCTTTTGAGAAGAAGGAAGCCTTCTTCTTGGAGCTCACCACCACCACTCCACATTCGGGCTAGGAGAGAGGTTTTGAGTGCATTTCTATGGAGTATTCGATGAGGAGAGCATGATTTTGGGAGAAATGTACTCCTAGGGCTTTTATATAGGAGGTTGAAGACAAGGGAAGCCACATCTTGTGTGGCATCTTCTGAAGTTGCTCCGGCCTCCTTTCTTTGAGGGAGTGTTTCTTATGTTTTGTTTGGTTGTTTTCATGTATTTCTTGTTCTATTTGGTGACTATGAACAAATAAACCTGAAGGTCACTAGATGTAGATGAACCTTGGGGGTGAACTTGTGCTTGTATGGATACTTAGTTCTTTCTATTATATTTTGGCTTGTTTGTGATTCATGTTTGGTGTATTTGAATGCCTTAATATGCATAAGAACTCTGTGTATCCATTTCCAGGTAATGCTAGGTTGCGTGACCATTGCCCTAGTGTTAGACTCACCAAACATGGAAGGGATACATCTATAAATATGCTGTGACCATCGGGTATTTGTACCCCTCCACTTCTAGGGTTGAGTACCAGTTTGTATTCTAACCCTACCTTCAGAAAACCACTATTCCCTTTGCAATTGTAGGAGGATTTGAGCGGAAGAGATTCTGTATCCAATAATTGTATCGGATTAGAGGTCAATTGCCGTTATCGTCAGGTTAACCTTGTATAGGGTTTTCTCTGTCCAACTAGCCATTTGCTTGTTAGTTCTAGCATCCTACGCACTTTAGTAGGCCCTGAGGAGATCCTCATCCATGACCATTTTCTTCCTTGATTATCCCCCATATCTTCTCTTCATAGTTAGCATTTTACGCGTATTTTATTTGTTTTCATGTTTTATCTCTATCACACTTAAACTTGGAAGTTAAACAACATTGCAAGAAGAAAGTAAGACCACGAGATGTATTACTTGATGAATCATATACTTGCGGACTTGCACGAGATCAAATTACACAGGTGTCAAAGTAATAAAATACCTAGTGAGTTGGGTAGTCAAATCTACAGGGAACAAAAGTATTAGTAGTTACAACTTCTCAGCTATCTATTCAAAATCAAGATTATGATGAAATGAACTCAATTGCCAGAATATGAATATCGCTAGCAAGTAAAGGGAAAGTAAAATAAGGGAAGTCTCAATCAGCAAAGATAAGGTATCCGTGCAATGCTCCCCCTAGAATCTAACATGAAGCGTAATATTTACTAAATGTTTCTAGACCGAGTTAGATGAGTTGAGGCAATCCAAGAAAAATCAGTCCTTGTCTCTAGGCCACGGATACTAGTCCCCTAAGAGGTTCCGGTGGAGAAATTATTCAATCTCAATAGTTCACACCACATATGACCGCAATAAGCTCTAGGGATACCTAAGAGTGCAACCTATTCATAAAGATAGATCTAATCCTATAACAATACCCTTTTGCGTGTAAACCGCAAGTGCACGGGTTTACCGAAGTAATAATACCCTGGTGAGTGGGTAGTCGTATCCATAGGGAATAGTGATTAGAAACACAATGATTGCTATTTAACTAGAATGAAGATGAATTGATAGTGATGTGAACAAAATCAATGAGAATGGAAAACAAAGAAAGAAGAACGAAGAGAGAAGCTATAAAGATGAGAGGAAGGGCAATCTCTTGAAAGTGGGGCACCCGGACATTGCTCCCCCTAGGAAAATTGCTTCAAGTGCAAAACCAACTATTATGACTCTTAACTAATGCTTAATGAGTTATAGAAATCCTAAAATATAGGGTCCCAAATCTAAGGTCAACCGTGACTAACCCTACAATATGCCGTGGAAGATAAATTGGCTAGTCTTAACATCTCACACTGTGTACAGATGCTTAAAGCTCTGGGACTCCAAGGGATAAACCCTATTCCCTAACATAGATTTCACCCTTTGGTCAAAGCGAAAGACCCCTAGTCACCATTAAGCCCCAGAACTAAGGATTACTTCAACGCTTCACTCTATTGCTTGTGCAAGTAAGCCACAACGGAGTTCCCCTCTTAGTACATCACTCTATTGTGAGTGCAAAGAACTCTTGGAATATGGAGGTAGGATAAATCACACCAAAGGGAAAGGGCACGTTCCGCTACCTCTCGACTCACCCTCTCGACCCTCTTCAATCTTGCTTTATCTAATCATTATGGTTTGTCACTCACTCACAAGGATTATCAATGTAGCCTCTCAACCCTAGTGTCAATCTAAGATGAAACCCATTCAACAAGCATTCAAGATTGGAACTCAATTAAAAACATCAATTAAAGAAACATAAAAGAATGGTCAAAAAAACAATATCATCATAGTGTTTACAAGACCAAGTACCCACTAGGGTTTTGCTCTCCATAGAGCAAGATACAATCAATAATGAAATTGAAAGTAAAAGTATCTAATTCATAAGTAAAACCCCCTCGGTATTCATGTCGATGGTCTTGTGGAGTGGCCATGTCTTCTCCAAAGGTTCCCTCGTCACCCCTAGGGCACACCTCGCCGAATCGTTGTCGATGAAAGCTCCCCTAGTAACTCTCTTCCGAAGGAACGTGGTGTTAAAAGCTGTTGAACCCTTCCAAAAGCCTTGCCAAAGCCCCTCTAAACCCTAGTAATGAGCACCTCCAAAGATGGTGAAGAGATGTTCATCAGATGGGATAAAGATTCCTTAAACTGGCTGAAATCGAGGCTTTAAATTGGCTGGAATCGGGCATCCACACCGGCGTGTGGAATTTCCACACGCTCGTAAGAATCTGCAGGAATTGATTTTCTGTTGCTAGTAAACGGTGACTGCTATAGTGATTTTCTATAAAAAAAACAACTACTACAGTACTCCATCACAATACTCCTGAATCCACACTTTTCATCGAGGCCACATGAATGAGCACACATTCATGCGGTAGATCGCGTTGTTTCTTTAACAAAGCCACATTTAATGACAATCTTGCTAGCTTTGCACAAGTCAAAAAGCATGAGTGTGACTGCCTTTGTGCCCCTCCACTTTGCAGGTTCACTCGAGCTCAACGGAGGTTAGCACACACTCACATATCTTTGAGCATGACTTGTGTCTTCACATTTGTTCACTTCAAGATTTTATCAATGACATGCATTTATGACCTAGTTTGACTTCTTTCTTCCATACTTGTCTCCACAGCCCTACATGCACAAAAGAACACAAATACGCATGTATTAGCGATAAAATCTGAGAAAAGTAATGCTCATGTAAGAAAAGAATACTTCGTATTACTAATACACAAGCACTTATCACCCTACTTCTACGTGAAAGATCTCTAACACCCTACAAGGTCCCGGTGGAGAAATCTCTCAATCTCATGCCTCATACCAATTATGGTTGTATAAAGCTGATGAAATATAGAGATAGGAAGCACTCATCGGAAGAGAAAGGTGACACTAAACTATCTCATGACTTATCATCTCAACCTTCCTTAATCTATGAGTTCTAACCCTAATGGAGACCTCTCTCTCACCAAGGTAACAAATCATGCAATACAAATCAATCATAAAGATAAATACAACATGAAAGCAATGAGAAAACAAGATTGAAACTCAAATAAACTTGGATTTAATAGAAACTATAAAGTAAATTAATACAAAGTTATGATTTTGGGGTTCATATGCCCAAATACCTACTAGTGTTTAGCTCTCCATTAGTAAGATATAAAGCAAATAATAATGAAATGAAAAGCAATGAAAACCATGGAATAAAACCCCCTTGAATTCGTGATGATCGCCTTGATGGGTTGCTCAACATCTTAAAGGATCCCTATGCGAAGCTAGGTTGCCGAAGGCTCCCTCGATGCTATGATAGAGAGTAGATCTATCAAAGTTGGTGAACAACGTCCCCCAAATTTTCCAAAGACCTCGATGCTATGATAGAGAGTAGATCTATCAAAGTTGGTGAACTTCAAACCCTAGCCGCTTCGCCCTTGAAACGCTAGCAAAAAGTCTGTAAAGCACATGGCAAAAGGGCTATTTATAGTCATGAACTTCATCTGTCACATGCTTCCACCCGACCATGTGAGATTTCACGCTCTCGTGTGAGCTACAAAAATTCCCTCGTGACCACATTGAATTTCCACATGGTCGTGTAAATAGTGTTTTGCTACAGTAGTGCTGAAGTAGATTGCTGCAATGTTTTGCTACAATCAGGCACACATACTCTTCTCTTGAGGCCACATAGTCGGCCACACATCCATCTAGTAAGTTATAAGACTTTTCATTGTCCAATAATCATTGGGAAGCTCTTGCATTATTCACACAAATATGGACATGGGAGTGTAACTACCTTTGTGTACTTCCAACTCACTATTTTGCTTGAATTCTCATGGAAGTTGACACACAACCCCATGTACATGAGCACCCTTGTGTCTTGATCCTTATGTTGTACAAAAATTCCCAAAATGTATCTTCATAAACTATCTTTGATTCTTTTTATTCCTTTAAGATATTCGGAATCTTTTTGCACAAAAGAACACCAAATACACTTTATAAGATATAAACTGTAAGAAAAATGATGCTTAATGCATCTAAACTGATAAGTGCTTGTGTATTAGTAATACAAAGTATTCTTTTCTTACGATGATCATTAATTTTCTCCAATTTTATTGTTATTATTCACAGGCCGCCGAAAAATGAAAATCTGCAATTTCACACGGCGTGTGAAAATTCCACACACCCATGTGGATACCAGATTGTAGCCTATTTAAAGCCACGATTTCAGACCGATTAGGGGATCCTTCTTTCCATCTTTTCTTCATCTTTTCCCCATCTTTGAATGCCCCCGAGGCTAGGGTTTAGAGATGCTTCAACAACATTTTTGGAGTGGTTCGACGGCCTTCAACACTGTGTTCCTTTGGAAGAAATTTATTGGGGAAGCTTTCATCAGCATCAATTCGGTGAAGTGTGCCCTAGCCTTGACGAGGGAACCTTTGAGGAAGACAAGGCTACTCCACTAGACCATCGGCATGAACACGAAGGTGGTTTTATTCATCGGTTGTATATCTTTACTTTTGATTTCATTACTGATTGTATTGTGCTCCATGGAGGGCTAAACCCCTAGAGGGTACTTGGACTTGTAAACCCTAGGATGTTATTGTTTCATTGACCTTTTATTATGCTTTCCATAATTGATGTCTTTAATTGAGTTCCAATCTTGAATGCTTGTTGAATTGATTTTCTCTTAGAGTGACACTAGGGTTGAGAATCCATCTTAGTAACCTTTGTGAATGATTGACACACTATGAGGGTTAGATGATACTAGAATGGAGAGGGTTGAGAGGATGAGTCGAGAGGTAGCGGAACATCCTCTTTCCCCACCAGTGTGATTATCCTATCTCCACATTCCAAGAGTTCTTTGTAGTCACAATAGAGTGAAGTGCTAAGAGATGAACTCCACTGGGCTTAGTGGTGCAAGCAATTGAGTGAAACGTTGAAGTAATCCTTAGTATTTAGGGCAAAATTATGAGTAGGGCTCTTTCGCCTGGACCAAAGGGTTAGATCTATATTAGGGAATAGGTTTATCACTTGGAGTCCCTAGAGCTTTATGCAACTTTGCACAGTGTGGGATGTTGGGACTGAGTGATTTCTCCACCGGGATATAGTGCAGAGTTAGTCACAGTTGACCTTATGTTTGGGACCATATATATTAGGATTTCCATGACTCATGAAGCATCAGTTAGGAGACATAATGATTATTCTTGCACTTGAAGCAATTGTCCTATGGGTAGTATTGTCCGGGTGCCCCACTTTCTATGGATTAACTTTCCTGTCATTTATTATAGCATCTCTCTTTCATCTTCTTTCTTGATTTCCATTTTCATTGACTTTGTTCACATCATTATCAATTCATCTTCATTCTAGTTAAATAGCAATCTTGGTGCTTCTGATCACTATTCCCTATGGATATGACTACTCACTCACCAGGGAAATATTACTTCGACAATCTCGTGCACTTGCGGTTCACACGCAAAAGGGCATTGTCATAAACCATATAGAGAAATATGTCGACTCAAGCACTTATCAGCGGGCTTGTGTATGGCCTACACAAAGTTCGCACAGACTCAAGTTTTGACGTTTTAAGACTAATAAAATGTGTGCGTCATTGTTTTCGCCTGTACAGTTGCCACACATCTGGCCAATGTATTTATACCCTTTGTTAGGGTTTTGAAGGGAGCTTTGTCACCCAAACCTCTAAACATACCTAAGCCCATTTGATCATCTTCAGAGGCTACTTTGACACAAATTGAAGGAGTGAAGAAGGAGAGAGTCAAGGAGAGCATCAAGGAACTTTGCGGTGTGGATCAGATGAGTTCGAATCACCGCCTTCTAGCGGACATTTTAAGGGGAGTTTATTCATCATTTGTGCTATGATCTTCATGTGATGTCAACTCCTTTGTTTTGTTATGTCGAACTAGACTCCCAAGGCCAGTGGGTTTCTAGTGAACCTAGGGAGAAGATGTTGTATGGATGATACTTTTATTTTGTAATTGAATGTGTGTCATGTTGCTGGTTTTAATCTGTCATTATCTTGTTCATTCTACAATGGATGGATTCCGTAAAATTGATATTTAAAAATACTTGTTTGGTGTGATGCTAGCTTGTATTAGTGATATGTGCTTGCGTATAAGTAATACAAAGTATTCTTTTCTTACATTTAGCATTACTTTTCTCAGATTTTATCGCTTATTGGTGTGTATAAGTGTTTCTTTTGTATATTAAGGGTTGTGAAGATAATCGTGGAAGAAAGGAACCAAAAGTAGATCGTAGATGCATTTGTTGATGAAGCCTTAGAGTGAACAAACGTGAAGACACAAGTTGTGCTTAAAGACATGTGGGTGTGTGCCAACCTCCACTGTGCTCTAGTGAATACATAATTTGGAGTGTCACACTTATGTGTTCTGACTTGTGCAATACAAGCAAGATCTTCATCAAAGTAATTTTATTGAAGACGCAATGTGATCTACCGCATGGATGTGTGCCCATTCAGGTGACCTCAATGAAAAGTGTGGATTCAGGAGTATTGCGGCGAAGTACTATAGCTGGTTATTATAACAAATCACTGCAACAAAATTACTATAGTAGTTACTGCTCATAGCTTGCGGGAAATCAACTTCTAGAAATTCACAAGGGCGTGTGGAAATTCTAGTTACCAGTGTGGATGCCTGATTTTAGCCACTATAAATACCGCGATTTCAGATGGTTTGGAAGATCTTTTTCTCATTTTTTCCCCATCTTTAGAGGGGCTCGTGGATAGGGTTTGGAGAGGCTTTTGCTCGGTCTTTGGAGTGGTTCTACGGCTTTGACAATGCATCCCTTCGAAAGAGAGTTATTGGGGAAGCTTTCGTCGGCATCGATCTAGCGAGGTGTGTCCTAGGCTTGAGAGGGAACCTTTGGAGAAGGTGAGATGACTCCACAAGACCATCGATACGGACTACAAGGGGGTTTTACTTATGGATTACATGCTTTTAATTATGGATTGCATGCTTTCGAGTTATTCTTTAATTGATGTTTTGATTGAGTTCCAACCTTGAATTCTTGTTGAATTAATTTTCCCTTAGAGTGACACTAGATTTGAGAATCTATATTTGTAATCCTTATGAATGAGTGATACTACATTACAAATAGACAAAGCTAGGTTGGAGAACGCCGAGAGGGTGAGTCGAGAGGTAGCGGAACATCCCCTTTCCCTTCCGGTATGATTTATCCTACCTCTACATCCCCAGAATTCTTTGTGGTCACAATATAGTGAAGTGCTAAGAGACAAACTTCACTAGGGCTTAGTTGCTTGAGTGACAGAGTGAAGTGTTGAAGTAATCCTTAGTGCTGGGGCTTAGTTGTGACTAGGGGTCTTTCGCCTGGACAAAAGGGTTAGACCTATATTAGGGAATAAGGTTTATCACTTGAAGCCCCTAGAGCTTTAAGCAATTCTGCACAGTGTGAGGCATCGAGAGTACTCCATTCCGCCGAGGCATACTGTGAGGGTTTGTCACAGTTGGCCTTAGGTTTGGAGACATAATGATTAGTCTTGCACTTGAAACAAAAGTCCTAGTGTGAGCATGTCCGAGTGTCCTTTCTTCTATCAATTGCCTCTCCTTATATTCTATTACGTCTCCTACTACTTTTCTTTATTTTTACTTGCATCGATATTATTCACACCACTCTTGAATCATATTCACTATAGTTAAATAGCAATTCTTGTGTTTTTTAGCACTATTCCCTGGGGATACAACTACCCATTCATCAGGGTAATTTATTACTTCAACAACCTGTGGACTTGCAGTATGCACTCACAAAGGGTGTGTCAAGTTTTTTGCACCGTTGCCAAGGAATATGTGTTTTAGAAGCATTTGCACTTTGCTATTTTACCTATTAATCACTTGTTCTATTTCATACTTTCTTATTCTTTGATCGTTTGATTTGTTTTTCTTTCTTGGGTTGTAACACACTCCTTATGAGTGTGTACCGCAAGTGCACATGTTATTGAAGTAAAGGTACTCTAGTGAGTGGGTAGTCGTATTCATAGGGAATAGTAATTAGAAACACAGAAATCGCTATTTAACTATGGTGAAGATGATTTAAAATAGTGTGAACAATATCGATGCAAATAGAGATAAAAAGATCAAAAAGAAGGCGCAATAAAATTATAGGAGAGGAAGTCAACAAAAAGTAAGGCACATGGACATTACGCACTCTAGCACTATTGTTTCAAGTGCAGGACCAATCATTATATCTCCAAACTGATGTTTAATGAGTCATGGAGATCCTTAAACACACAGTCCCAAACCAAAGGTCAACCGTGACTAACCCTACACTATGCCTTGGTGGAATTAATGCTCTCGACGCCTCAAAGTATGCAAGGTTGCATAAAGCTCTAAGGAGTCCAAGTGATAAACCCCATTCCCTAATCTTGATCTAACCCTTTGGTCCTGGCAAAAGATCCCTAGTCATAATTAAGCCCTAACACTAAGGATTACTTTAATACTTCACTCTGATGCTTGCGCAACTAAGCCCAAATAGAGTTTCTCTCTTAGTGCTTCACTCTATTGTGACCACAAAGAACTCTTGGAATGTGGAGGTAGGATAAATCACACCAAAGGGAAAGGGGATGTTCCACTATCTCTCGATTCTCCCTCTCAACCCTCTCCAATCTAGCTTTATCTAACCCTCATGGTGTGTCATTCATCCGCAAGGATTACTAAGATGGATTCTCAACCCTAGTGTCACTCTAAGGGAAAATCACTTCAACAAGCATTCAAGATTGAAACTCAATTTAAACATCAATTAAGGAAAACATATTGAAAGATCAATGAAACAAAATCATCCTAGGGTTTACAAGTCCAAGCAGCCACTAATGGTTTAGATCTCCATAGAGAAAAATACAATCAATAATGAAATCGAAAGTAAAATATGCAATCCATAAGTAAAACACCCTTGAAGTCTGTATCAATGGTCTTGTGGAGTAGCCTCGTCTTCTCCAAAGGTTCCCTCATCAAGCCTAGGGCACACTTCACCGAATCAATGCCAATGAAAGCTTGCCCAATAACTATCTTCCGAAGGAATATGGTGTTGAAGGCCGTGAAACCACTCCAAAAACATTACCAAAGCCTCTTTAAACCCTAGCAGCAAGCGCCTTTGTGAAATTTTCTCTCTAAAAGAACCACAAGTTGCGACTTAAATAGGGCTGGAATTGGGCATCCACACGGCCGTGCGGAATTTCCACACGCCTGTGTGAATCTCCAGGAATTGATTTTTCAGCCCTATGAACAATACTTTGCCAAAATTCTTGTGTATTAGTAATTCTTGTGAACAGTACTTCTCCGGGATCCACACTTTTCATTGTGCCACATGAATGGGCACACATCCATGCAATAGTGATAAGTGCTTGTGTATTAGTAATACGAAGTATTCTTTTCTTAGAATGAGCATTACTTTTCTCAGATTTTATCGCTCATACATGTGTATTTGCGTTACTTTTGTGTATGTAGGGTTATGGAAACAAGTATAGAAGAAAGAAGCCAAAGTAGATCGTGAATGCACATTGTCCATGAAATCTTAGAGTGAACAAATGCGAAGACACAAGTTGTACTCAAAGACATATGAGTGAGTGCTAACCTCCGTTGTGCTCTAGTGAACATGCAAATTTGAGGAGTATAAAGACAGTCACACTCATGTGTTCCGACTTGTGCAATGTTAGCAAGATTATTGTTAAATGTGATTTTATTGAAGATGCAATGCATTTTACCACATGGATGTGTGCCCATTCATGTGGCCTCGATAAAAAGTGTGAATTTGGGAGTATTTCGGCAGAGTATTGTAGCAGTTACTGTTCACAAGCCTCTAAAAAATCTATTCCTGCAGATTCACATGTGCTTGTGGAAATTTCATATTCCTGTGTGGATACCCGATTCCAGCCTATTTAAAGCCACGATTTCAGCCAATTTTTAAATCTTTTGGCCCTATTTCTTCTTATCTTTTCACCATCTTTGGAGACGCTCGTGGCTAGGGTTTCAGTAAGGCTTTCAGAGTGGTTCTACGGCTTTTGACACTATGTTCCTTTGAAGGATAGTTATCGGAGGAGGTTTCGTCGGCATCGATTCGGTGAGGTGCCCTTGGCTTGATGAGGAAACCTTTGGAGAAGACGTGGCCATCCCACAAGACCATTGACATGAACACCAAGGCGGTTTTACTTATGGATTGCATGTTCTTACGTACGATTTCATTATTGATTATATCTTGCTCCATGGAGAGCTAAACCCTTAGTGGGTACTTGGACTTATAAACGCTAGGATGATGTGTTTTCTTTAACCTTTATATTATTTTTCTTTAATTGATGTCTTTAATTGAGTTCCAATCTTGAATGCTTGTTGAATAGGTTTTCCCTTAGAGTGATTCTAGGGTTGAGAGCATACATTGGTAATTTTTGTGATGAGTGACAAACCATGAGGGTTAGATAAAGCAAGATTGGAGAGGGTCAAGAGGTAGCCGAACATCCCCTTTCCCCTTCGGTGTTATTTATCCTACCTCCATGTTCCAAGTGTTCTTTGTGATCATAATAGAGTGAAGTACTAAGAGAGAAACTCTGTTGGGGCTTAGTTGCATAAGTAACAGAGTGAAGCTAGGAAGTAATCCTTAGTATCTGTGGCTTAATTGTGACTATAGGTCTTTCTCCTGGACCAAAGGGTTATATCTATGTTAGGGAATAGGGTTTATCACTTAGAGTTCCTAGAGCTTTAAGCAACTTTGCATAGTGAAAGGTGTTGAGACTGAGCGATTTCTTTGTCGGGGCATAGTGTAGGTTAGTCATGGTTGACCTTAGGTTTGGGACCTTGTATTTTAGGATTTTCATGAGTCATTAAGCATAAGTTAGGAGACATAATAGTTGGTTTTGCACTTGAAGCAATAGTCTTATGGGGAGCAATGTCCGGGTGCTCCACTTTCTATCGATTGTCTTTCCTCTCATTTTTTTTATAGCGTCTCTCTTTCTTGTTCTTTTTATTTTTTTCATATTGATATTGTTCACACTACTATCGATCCATCTTCACTTTAGGTAAATAGCAATCCTTGTTTTTCTTGATCACTATTCTCTGTGGATACGACTACCTACTCACTAGGGTATTATTACTTCGACTCCCACTCTACAAGACAAGAATTGCTTATCATTCAGGATTGAAGAATGACTAAAATGATGAGCAATAAAAGAAGTTCTTGGGTCTATTCAGGCAGTTCCATATCAACATCGCATTTATAGAGGCATTGTCTCAAATGCCTCACTATGCAAAGTTTCTCAAGGACCTCTTGACTAATAAGAGGAAGTTGGAGGAGAGTGCATTTGTGATCTTAGATGCTTCATATTCGGTGGTGTTGCAAAAGAATATGCCGAACAAGAAGAAAGACCCCGGAAGCTTCATCATTCCGTGTAACATTGGTAATTTGGGTGAAGAGAAAGCATTGGCGGATTCAAGGGCTAGCATCAATGATAAGTGCTTGTGTGATATTAATGCAAAGCATTCTTTCCTTATGTTGAGCATTACTCTTCTCAGGTTTTTACACTAATATGTGTGTTTTTATGTTACTTTCGTGCAGGTAGGGTTGTGAGGCCGATTATGATGGAAAAAAGCCAATGTGGATCATAATGCACCGATTTTGGGGGCAATCTTGCTAAACTTCAAACGCGAAGACATAGGTCGGGTGTGAGATGCTAGAGTGTATGCCAACCTCCTCGTATTTGAGTTGGCACATCCATTTGGAGGGGCACAAGGGCAGTCACATTCGAGCATTCCGACTTATGCACATAGAACAAGAGCTCCACCAACTTGTCTATCATTGAAGAAGCAAGTGATCGAGAACGTGAACGTGTCTCCATTTGAGTTACCCCGATGAAAGCATGGATTCGGGAAGCTATTCAGGCCGGACACTGTAGAAGAGTACTATAGCAAAGTGTTGTTGCAGCACTGTTCACAGTCGGCCGAGAAAACAGGAATTCAGAGAACCCACACGGGCTTGTGGAAATTATCCACACCCTTGTGGAAATTCCACAGGGGCATGTGAAAGATCCAGATGCCTGTGTGATCGCCCGATTCCAGCCCTATTTAAAGCCGATTCAGCGCCGATTTCAGCATTCTTTACTCCATCTTTTCCCCAACTTGAGAGAGGGCTTCAGCTAGGGTTTTGAGGGGTATTGGATAAGGTTTTGGAGAGGTTCTACGGCTCTGACATCGTCATTCCTTAGGAAGAAGGTTGGTAGGGGAGCTTCCGTTGAGGCGTATCCTATACCAGATAAGGTAATCCTTGGACGACGAGTAGAGGACTTTCCACAAGACCATTGACACAACCGTCGAGGATGTTTCTCTATGGATTCATTGCTTTTACATTCTATTTCTTTGATTATACTTAGCTCCATGGAGAGCTAAACCCCTACTGGGTACTTGGGTATTTGTGAACCCTAGGATGTATTTGTTTCATTGAATCTCATTATTATGCTTTCAATTAATTGACGTTTGTTGTGAGTTCCAATCTTGAATGCTTGATTGTATGAACATTTCCCCTAGAATGACACTAGGGTTGAGAGTTCTTGTTGGTAACCTTGTGGGTGAGTGACACACCACGAGCGTTAGACAAAGCTAGGTTGGAGAGGGTTGAGAGGGTGAGTCGAGAGGTATAGGAGCGTCCCTTTTCCCTCCAACGTGATAGATTCTACCTTCGTTCCTTGAGTTCTTTCTGGCCATAATAGAGTGAATGGTCTAAGGGATGACCCTCCGCTGGGGCTTAGTTGCACGTGCAACGGAGTGAAGCGTCGAGGCGATCTTAGTATCTAGGGCTTAATCGATGTTAGGGACCTTCCGCCTGGACCAAAGGGTTAGGTCTATAATTAGGAAGAGATTTATCACTTGGAGTCCCTAGAGCTCATTGCAACTCTATTCGAGTGCGAGGTTGAGAGGTTATCTAATCTCTCCTCCAGGACATGTATAGAGTTAGGCATAGTTGACCTTAGATTTGGGACTATGTAATTAAGGATTTCCACGACTCACCATTGCATCTATTAGGAAGCATAATAGAGGGTTCTTGCACTTGAAACAATTATCCTAGGCGGAGCATTATCCGAGTACCCCATCTTTATCGATTGCCTTACCTCCTCCTTTACTCGTGCTCTCTTACTTGTTGCTTTTACTTTTGAGAATTGAATCATTGTGACACTTATAACTATTGATCTTTCACATAGGTAAGAAGTGGATTAAGTGTTTTTATTCCCTACTCCTTATGGATTCGATACCCGCTCATCCGAGATTATTACTTTGACAAACCCGTGTACTTGCGGGATATACGTTTAGGGACCTTGTCAAGTTTTGGGCGCCGTTGCCGGGGAGTAGGCGTTTAAAGATACTTTGCACTTTCTTTTCTTAGCTATTTCACCATACATTCTATTTCATATCTTCTTATTTTATCATCTTTCTGATTTCTTTTTCTTTCTTTTTGGGTGCAGCTCCAGGTTATGACCCGAGGGAATCCCTCAATATTGATTGAAGGAGATCCTGAGCTTGAATGTACACTTAGAAGGAAAGGAAAAGAGCCTGTGCAAGAACAGTCTAATTTAGCTGATTTGGAAGTCGAAAGATCTGATAATATGGCAGAACAGAACGAGCAACAGCGAACATTATCTGATTATGCCAGACCTTCAGTGTTGGGGACACAATCGAGCATTGTGCGTTCCCCGATTACAGCTCAGAACTTTGAGTTGAAGCCGACATTCATCCACATGTTGCAACAATCCGCACAGTTCAATGGTTTGGCCGATGAGGATCCAAACAATCATATAGAGAGTTTTCTCGAGGTGTGTGATATGCTGAAGATAAACAGAGTGATGGATGATGCCATCAAGTTTAGAGCCTTCCCATTTTCCCTAAAGGGGAGAGCAAAGCATTGGCTACACTCATTACCTAGAGCATCGATTACCACATGGGAGGAGATGGTAGAAGCTTTTCTTGCCCGTTATTTTCCTCCCGGAAAATGAGCAAAGCTTAGGAATGAGATTTCATCCTTTGTTCAGTTGGAATTGGAGTCTCTATTTGAGACATGTGAAAGGTTCAAGGAGCTCCTGAGAAAGTGCCCGCAACACGGATTCCCGGAGTGGATGATTGTTCAGACCTTTTACAATGGTTTGAACCCGAGTACAAGGCAACTCTTAGATGCGGCAGCAGGAGGTACCTTAGGTAGCAAGACCCCCTATGAGGTCCATCAGTTAATTGAAGAAATGGGGTTAAACAACTACCAATGGAATTCTAGGGAGAAGAAAAAAGTGGCCGGTCTCCATGAAATAGATGAGGTACCTACAATTCTGGTTGGAAGAATCATCCCAATTTCTCATGGAGTAATCAGGGTCCACAAAAGGCCATTGGGCCACCGGGTTTCCAACAACAACAACAAGCACCTCAGGTGGAAAACAGAGTCTCAGGTTTGGAAACCTGAATGAATGACTTAGAGAAGCACTTGACTAGATTTGTGCAATCTGTAAATACAAGGTTTGAATCAGTCGAGGCTACACTTTCGCAACCACACCTCCTTTTTGCATTACCTTGAAAATCAGGTGGGACAAATTGCGAATTCTCTTTCTGAAAGGCCACATGGAAGCTTGCCGAGCAATACGGAGACCAACCCTAGATAGCATGTGAAGGCGATCACTTTGAGAAGTGGTCGTGAGGCTGAAGGTAGGCTTCCGAGTGAGAAGCAAAAAGAACACGCACCCGAGGTTATAGAGGTAGAAGAGGGGACAAGCAAAGAGAAAGAGGTGGCACCCCCACCTTTCAAGCCAAGAATCCCTTATCCCTCTAGATTGAAAAATGACCAAAGGGATGAACAGTACAAGAAGTTCCTGAGTTTGTTCAAGCATCTCCATATCAATGTTCCTTTTGTTGAGGCATTGGCCTAAATGGCTAAGTATGCGAAGCTCTTGAAAGACTTGTTGACTAACAAGAGGAAGTTGGAGGAAAGTGCTTCAGTGATTTTAGATGCTTCATGCTCGACGGTATTGCAAAAGAACATGCCGAACAAGAAGAAAGACCCGGGAAGCTTCATCATTCTGTGTAATATTGGCAATCTAGGTGAGGAAATGGCATTGGCGGAATCAGGGGCCAGTATCAACATTATGCCATACACCTTCTTTCAAAAGCTAGGCTTGGGCGATCCTAGGCCTACTAGGATGACTTTACAACTAGTGGATCGAACAGTGCGACCTCCGAGAGGCATCATTGAAGACGTGCTTGTCAAGGTGGATAAGTACATTTTTCCGGTTGACTTTGTGGTGCTAGACGTCGATGAGGATGCAGATGTACCTTTGATACTTGGGAGACCGTTCTTGCGGACTTCCAAAGCATTGATTGATATGGACGACAGAGAGCTCAGATTAAGAGTTGGAGATGACAAGCTCACATACCGCCTTGTCGAAGCCATGCGGCATTCTCTTGATTTCGATGATACTTTATACTTTCTAGACACTACTGATGAGATTGTTGATGAATACATGCAGGAAATGTTCAATCCGGATCCATATGAAGGTTTGTTCGACCAAGAGGAGGGACATGAAGATGTAATGATGCTTGGATCGATGGAAGAAGTACCATCTACCCCGGGGATCCTGAATAAGGTGCTCCGGAAAATGAAGAGGGCTAGGAGACACCACCGGAAACACTCCAAGGCTGTTGGAGACGTCAGTGAACGGAAGGAGTTGGATGAATCATTGCTAGGTGGTCCCAAGCTCGATAATAAACCCTCTATTTTCAATAGATTGTGCTCATCATGCTTCCAAGTGATGGGTAAGATGACAACCTTCATCTATGAACCCCCGTGAGGTAAGACAAGGTACGTCAAGCTTAGTGACATTAAACAAGCGCTTCTTGGGAGGCAACCCAAGTTGTTACTATTTTTCTTAGTTGAATAATGTAGTGTTTTGCATGAATAAATTGTGGAGTGTTCGTGTCTTGATTTTTAGATGCTTGTGCTATGATTTTATTGTGGGTTTTTAAAGTTATCGTGTGTTTTCATGTGGAATTTGCGAAGTTTGGTCATTTGAGTTCTATTTCATGTTTTTCACTGGTAAAATTTGCATAATAGGGCAGGCTCTGAGTGTGTAAACATGTTTAAAGATTTTCTGCAGAGCCTGCAGGTTTTTCTAAGGCATCCAGTGAAAACGCACGGGTGTGAGTAATTTTCACACGCCCGTGTATATGTATTGCGAGCTCATCCAGAGAATGCACAGGGGCGTGTGGTTGCCCCTGTGAATGACCATGTGACTGTCACACGCCCGTGGGTAATTTCCGCACGGGCGTGTGAATTCCTGCAGAGTTGGGCGGATTATCCCGTGAGCACACAGGGGCGTGGACTAGCCCCTATAAGCGACCTTGTGAACCACACACAGGCATGGGTAATTTCCACACACCCGTGCGAAATTCTGCATAGGAGTTCTCTCCATCCCGAGAAAACACAGGGGGCGTGTGGCTGCCCTTGTGAGTTGGCCATGTGAATGTCCACGCCCGTGCGGAATTTCCGCACGGGCATGTAGAACACTTGGCTATTTTCTCGGATGTTCAGGCAAGCCACAGGGGCATGCGGCTGCCCCTATAGGTCGGGCGCACGGGCGTGGGTATTTTCCTCACGCCTGTGCGAGAGTAGTCAGAGTTGAAGAAGTGTCTTCCCGAGAGCGTACAGGGGCGTGTGTACGCCCCTGTGGCTCTCTTGTAATGAGGCGCACGGGCGTTGGCAATTTCCACACGCCCGTGTGGATGCACAGAATTCCAAGAGACTCGATTTTTTCCTTAAAAACCTTGTGAACCGTCTCATTCCTCATCTCTAGTCACTTGAAAACTACTTCTGATCATCTTCTCGGCCGATCACCGTTGTTTTGGAGAATTTTTCTTCGCATATCATGCCGATTTTCAGAGTTTTCGCATTTATTTCATCGGTAACCTTTTTTCTTCACCAAGTCTTGTTTTTTGTAGATTAAATGTCTTCATGAGCACGAATTTTCATTTAACAATGCATGGTGCATGTTTAGAAAACGTCTAGAAGCGTTTTTAAAGTTAAATTTTTGAGAATTATTGTGCACCTATGCGGTTTTTTTTCGTGCCTGGAGATCCACACGGGCGTGGGAAATTTCCACAGGCCCGTGTGGAATTCTGCAGTAAACCGTTCTTGAGCTTCTTTGATCGTTCTCCTCTTTTTCTATTATAGGTATGGTACCGCGAGTGAGGAAGAACGAAGTTAAGCATCTCAGAGTCACCCCACCCCAGCCAATACACATGGATTTTTCAAATCCCGAGCATCAGACTCGATTTGAGAAACTTTCAGCACTTGGTTTTGGTCAGACTCATTTTGTGGATTTGCAAGTGCAAAGAGATGTTCAGCGGGGTGACGAGCTAGCTGATGAGATTGATGAGATGCTAGTAGTAGGAAGTTGGAGGAGGCTACTGACGATCAGTTAGCCAGCTTACCGCGCATTGACGCTTGAGGTTTTAGCGTCTTTTGAGTTTCATCTGATGCATGGGAGGTCTGACACTATGGAGGCTATACAGTTTTGGGCATTCGGACATCCATTTTCCATGAGTGTCACTGAGTTTTCGATTTGGATGGGCCTGTACGATGTTGCATATACAGGTACAGTGGAGTATGGACGTTTACTTGCGGATTTTCCAGTATCAGTGACTCCACATCATATGTATAGGATTCTGTGTGGACATGGGCAGTATGAACCGGGGATTTCGAAGATGACTAGCCTATCCAGGTTAAGGTATAGGTATTTGCACGCGGTTATCAGTAGGTCTGTGTCAGGTCGAGCCGATAACACAACTGCTCTAACCAGGCAGGATTTGCCCAATTTATACTCCATGGCCCGCATTGTGCCGATTCACTTGGGGTACATAATAGCAGATATTCTGAGATACCGGTCGGTCTCGAGAGGTGGGTTTATTATTTGTGGCCCTTATATCACCAGGCTCATCTTGGGAATGGGTTTGGGGGATGCTTTATGTGGTGCTGAGAGGACATTTGTGCTTACCCCTCTTGCGTTTGAGACGATCAGGATGATCGGGTTGGTATGGAGATGTGGGCCAGGGGTCTATATTATTGCTACAGCTACCCTAGAGACCGCCAGGATCGGAGGAGATACTGCGGAGGATTCCCAACAGATTCCCAGATCCCTCGCAGCTTATGACCGTAATGAGAGGCTTGTGAGCGATGTGGCTGAGAATCAGACCGAGATAGCGGAACTCCGAGCTATCCAGGCAGTGCAGTACGCTGAGATATTAGACCGTTTCGATATGATACAGCGGCTACTGATGGGTAGGCCACTAGTTTCCCCCCACCTCCTCCTAACATCTCCCTCACCACTTTCGCCAGCACCCTTCGATTTAGCACCACCAGCAGCAGCAGCAGTTAAGCCCGAGGACGATGCCGACACCTGACTTTTATTTATTTTACTTTTATGCATTTCATTTTAGACTTGTTCACTCATAAAGGATTCTTCTTCTAAGTTTATTCGCATGTTGATTCTCGAGTTGTATTTATTGCTTTATATTTTATATACTCGGGTTGATTTTGTTTTTATTGAGCTTCACTAAATCCCCTCGTGTATGCGTGCAGATGGTCTTGTCATCTTGGGAATTGAGACTTTGTCATGGGCACGACCAAGGTGCTTCGGCACTTGCCCATGTGAGCTTCATAACCCGTCGGAACATTACTCCCAAGGACTTAGCTCCATCAAATGCGACACTAGGATTCAGGGGAGTATTGTTTTGATTTCTTCTCCCACATATATTCTTCATTGATATACATTCTAAGTGAGCTTGCATGTGTACATTGGGGACAATGTACAACTTAAGTGTGGGGGGGAGTTTCATAGTGCACACATCTTTTCTATTGTTCTTGATTGATATATGCTCACATAGCCAATGGCGGTTCACCCTAGTTGCATTGATTGTATTCTTGAGTTTAGGAAAATTTTTAACATTTAATATTTTCATGCTCTAATTTTATTTGAATTTTTAGGAATTTTTGCCCGAATTATACTTAGTGCACTACTCACTCTTTAAACTCTATTTGAAACTCATGTTCGATGTTAAAGGGACTAGTTATAGTTGTTTTTTGTGTTAAAAAAAATGAAAAATGAAAAGAAAGAACAAAATAGTTTTATTGTTTATTTGTGCTTGTTGGGTGGAAAGAGCTACCACCTATTAAGTATGAAGCTACTCTCATAAGTCGGATACTAGCTATGCCCTAATGATAGAAAGAGCTATCTCATAGGATGAGTGAAAGCTACCACTCCGGTAGAAAGAGCTACCACCTCGAAAGTGTGAAAGCTACCTTAGCGCCCGGTTTGGAAAGGGCTACCTTAGAGGATGTGTGAAGCTACTACCATCTTTGAAATTGTTGTCACTTTTGTAGATAAATAAGTCCCTTGTACTTAGAACTTTGATTAGTATACCTTGGGTTGTTTTGAGTCAGTTCACACACGTACACAATTTCTGGTTTATTGTCCTTTTATATTCAAGTTTTTAGCTAGAGCTTTGATTTTTTTTGTATTTATTGTTGAAATTTACCTAACTTGTAGAATGCTCTCTCTCTGTACACTTTGGTGAACCTAAGGCCAAGCACTTTGACAAGTTCCCCTTGCTTATATCCCGCAAGTGCACGGGTTTGTCGAAGTAATAATCCCGGGTGAGCGGGGTCGAATCCACAGGGAGTAGGGAATGAAAATACTTAATTTGGTTCTTAGCTATGTGGAAGATCAATAATGATTGGTGTGAAATTGATTCAATTCTCAATAATAAAAGAAACAAGCGAGAGAGCAAGAATAAAGAAAATGGTAAGGCAATCGATAAAGATGGGGTACTCGGATGATGCTTCACCTAGAAAAATCGTTTCAAGTTCAAGAACTCTCTATTATGCTTCCTAATCGATTCAATGGTGAGTCGTGGAAATCCTTACATACATAGTCCAAAATCTAAGGTCAACTATGCCTAACTCTATTCATGTCCCGGAGGAGAGATTAAGTAACCTCTCAACCTCGCACTCGAACAAAGTTGCAATGGGCTCTAGGGATTCCAAGTGATAAATCGCTTCCTAATTATAGACCTAACCCTTTGGTCCAGGCGGAAGGTCCCTAGCCACAATTAAGCCCTAGATACTAAGATCCCCTCAACGCTTCACCCCATTGAACACGCAACTAGGCCCCAGCGGAGGTTCATCCCTTAGACCATTCACTCTATTATGGCCGCAAAGAACTCAAGGAACAGAGGTAGAATCTATCACGTCGGAGGGAAAGGGGACGCTCCTCCAAAATAGGTGCATTATGATCGACATTGTCCTATTTCCTTCATACTCGGCCTCACAACCCTACCTGCATAAAAGTAACATAAAAACACACATATTAATGTAAAAACCTGAGAAAAGTAATGCTCAACATAAGGAATGAACGCTTCGCATTCATATCGCACAAGCACTTATCAAACTCCCCCACATTTAAGCTTTTGTTTATCCTCAAGCAAACATTAAAACATTCTGTGCATCAATGATGAAAATGTTGAAAGTGCTTGGCCTTAGGTTCACCAAAGTATACAAAGATAGCATTCTACAAGTAAGGAAAATATCAACACTAAATATGAAAAAATCAATGCTCTAGCTAAAAACTTGAATAAAAAAGGATAACAAACCCGAATTTCGTGTAAGTGTGTGAACTCACTCAAAACACCCCAAGTTATACTCCTCAAAGTTCTAAGTGCAAGGGACTTATTTATCTACAACAAGAAAATAACAAACATTTCAAAAACGATAGTAGCTTCACACATCCTCTAAGGTAGCCCTTTCCCAAGCGGCCGCTCAGGTGGATTTGACACTTTCGAGGTGGTAGCTCTTTCTACCCGAGTGGTAGCTTTCACTCATCCTATGAGATAGCTCTTTCTCTCATTAGGGCATAACTAGTATCCGACTTGTGAGAGTAGCTTCATACTTCATAGGTGGTAGCTCTTTCCACCCAACAAATACAAATAAACAATAAAACTATTTTGTTCCTTCTTTTCATTTCATTTTTTTTTTTGAATTAGCACAAGAAAATAAACCAAACTAGTCCCTTTAACATCGAACAAGAGTTTCCAATAGAGTTCAAAGAGTGAGTAGTGCACTAAGTGTAAATCGGGCAAAAATTCCTAGAAATTCAAGCAAGAACTAGAGCATGAAAACAATCAATGTTAGAATTTCTCCTAAACTCAAGAATACAATCATTGCAACTAAGTTGAACCACCATTGGCTAGGTGAGCATATAACAATCAAGAACAATAGAAAAGATGTGTGCACTATGAAACTCCCCCCCACACTTAAGTTGTACATTGTCCTCAATGTACACATGCAAGCTCACTCAAAATATATCATTCAAAAAATAGATGTGGGAGAAGCAATCAAAACAATACTTCCCTGACTCCTAGTGTTGCGTTTGATGAAGCTAATTCATTAGGAGTAGTGTTCCAACGGGTTGTGAAGCTTGCACGGCCAAGTGCCAAAGCACCTTGGCCGTGCCCATGACTAAGTCTCAATTTCCAAGAAAACAAGACCATCTGCACGCATACACGAGGGGCTTCAGTAAAGCTCAAGAAAAACAAAAATAACTCGAGTGTATAAAAGATGAAGCAATGAATACAACTCGATAATGCAAAATAACATAAACTCAGAAGGAAAATCCTTTCTGAGTGAACAAGTCTAAAAACAAGAAAATAAGAGAAAGTAAAATGCATGAAAGTAAAAGAAAGGTCAAGTGTCGAAAGTCGCTCTCGGGTCTCATGCTGCTACATCGAAGTGGAAGCATATAGTGGGTCCTCTGGTGCTGGGGTCAGGGATGGAGGTGTTGGAGGTACTGCCGGTGCCTAAAGAGTCCTTGGCTTCAGGACGAATGATGAGGCAACGTCTCACTCTAGGATCTATTGTAATATGTCGAAATGCGCCATGAACTCGTGGTACTCGAGTGGCTCATGTAGCCCTAATCTCAGCAACCTCAGCTCGGACCACTCCTATAGCATTCTCGAGCCTCTTAAAGCGATCATTGGCTCGAGAAGGTGAAAACATACGCACTGGAGGTGGTTCCTCGACCGCTGAAGATGCCTCGGTGTCTATCGATGCAGGCTGAGGCTCGGGGCTGGACCCGAGATGCTCGGCTTCATCACCCCTCATCCTCAGCTATCTCGGGGCTGGTAGAACTAATGCAAAAAACCCTCGTCCGAACCCCTACGGACCATGCCCATCAACCGCATCGCCTCTAGACCCTGTGGGAGTGGGTACACTCGCCTTCTCGACCCCACGAATCGAATTCAAGAGACCCATGCCCAGAGACTAATCTCGTAATGTAAGGACCCCGAGAAGATCGCTCCCAGTCTAGTGTAATTTCCTTGATGTCTGATGTAATCAGCCAAGATGTGCCCTAAGTGTATCGGTACGCGCTCTACCATCGAGTACAAGTACAGCAACTCCTGGCGGCTTAGGACACCAGTACTATCACCATGGCCATTCACTGACCTACTCATGATTGCGTGCAAATATCTATAGGCAGGCCGGGAAAGGCACGTGGCCATGGAGACCCCTCGTCAGATGACCCTGCACCACATAGCACTCTGTAAGCTCTCTCGCGTGGTCAAGGTTCCGTGGATAATCGAGTAGGTAACCGCGTGCACTCCTCGGAATCGTGAATGCCTCCTTGTATAAGCCAAGTAGTATGGAAAATCGCGTAATGCTCAAACTATGGTGGTGTCCAAACACTCTGAACTGAATGGTGCCCAAACTATTGAAGCTCGCATACGCTCTATCAAACTCAAACGAGGAGAGCACCTCCAATGCAAACTCTCAGATAGCTGGCTCTCTAATCGTCAACAAATGCCGCCAAACCCCCTCTGAAATAAGGTCCTCAACCTCATCAGTGAACTCATCTCCCTGCTGAAGATCTCGTAATATAGTCGTGTCCGAGAATCGAGTCCGTCAAAGGCGATCTCGATAAGCGCTCATAACGGGCCTGATGTTCAGGAATCGCAAATCGCATGCCCTCGGGCTAAGAGGATGACTCACGTGGCCTCTTATCAGTTTTCTTCTTTGTCCTAGGTGCCATGATCTGCCAAATTTAAACAAAATTAGTCAAACAAGTTGATAAAACAATCGCAGAAATCCACACTGGTCGTGGAATTTCCGCACGCCTGTGGGATTCACGGGCCCTCGAGAAACGCACTGCCGGTATCAACAATCCAAAAATACAGATCAATAATATCTCTAACTTCGTTCTAAACGTAAATCATTGTTCCAATTGAAGAAACGAAGCATTGTTGACTAGATTAATCAATAGAAATCATGAATTGATGAAGAAGATGAAGAAAATGAATTTACTGATGAGGAGAAATTAGAAAATAGAGAGCCGGCCGGAAAACTTGCTAAAATCCCACCAAACTGGCGCAATGGACTCGGAGAATGTTGTGAGAGTGTTTTCAAGGGAAAAGGAGTTGTGTAGAAGGAGAGAAATCATCCCCTTTTAAACGTAACTTGGTGACTTTTTGATGTTCTCAGATCCCCACGCTTGTGGAAATCCCCCATCGCGTAGCCTCACTTCAAAAGTCTCCACTGTGGGTGTGCACGCCTGTGCGCCTCGTAAAAACTCCACCCGACTAAAACGATCTCCCCACGGCATGCGGAAATTATCCACGCACTGGTCGTACCTGCACTCCACGTGCGCACGACACCGCGTGGTTTCCGGGTCATCCGAGAAAATATTGTTAGCTCTGCCACGCCCGCAAGCGGAAATTCCCCATGGCGGCATTCATAGGTTCTCAACCTCGCTGCAGGGGCGGCACGCACTGTTTTCTCGGGATGGAGGGAGCAACCCGCAGTTTCGCACGCAAGCGCGGCGGAAATTACCCACGCCGTGCAGTGGTTCTACAGAAAGTCACCCACGTGGGCGCAGTCCACGCCCCCGTGTATTCTCGACACCGCCCACCAGAACGCGCGACGCCTCGTGGAAATTACCCACGGGCGCAGCCGCCGCATGGTCGCCCACAGTG
>NW_024086518.1:0-44928 GCF_009730915.1 Dioscorea cayenensis subsp. rotundata
CAACAAAAAAACACTATGATGTTGATTAGAAGAACGCTGAAGAGATTTTTCGCTTGCCTCACTGAAAAAATTCACAAAAAATCGCAACAAAATTTTGTTTAAAAAAAATAAAAAACCTAAAATTTATAATAAAAAAGGAAAAAAAATCCATCCGAAGATGGTGTCGGCTACAAATGTTTGGGTTTAGAGGTTCAAGAAGAAACTTGAGAAACCAAGGGGAAGAGGTGTGATGACCGAGAGAAAGCAAGGGACGGTGACGGCGGAGACAATGACTGCCAAGAGAGTCAGCGACGGCGAAGAGGTGTGAAGGGCGGTGGTGGTGGCAGCTAGGATGGGAGAGGGTCAAAGGGGAAGATGGCAGAGGTTTCTGGTTACTTGTCGCGCAGTAGTCACATTTCCCTCACAAGTTTTGCTGGTGATAAATTCCAAAAGCCAGGGTTTTTATTTTACAGCCAATTTAGTTGTATAAAAAAAATACCCCACTTGTGGTATTTTTTATTATATAGGGCTTTTAAATACATTGAATCAAACGCTGGATTTTAAAAGCCCGCGTAAGTCAAGTTACATTGTATCTTAAACCCCTCCAAACAAACAGACCCTAAGAGCTTCATCAATGTGTTTGAAAGCAAGACACGATGTGATCTACCACATGGTTGTGTGCCCAACTTGTCGGCCTCGATGAAGAAAAATGAATTCGGGAATACTTTGGCGAAAGTACCGTAGCAGTTTGTTGTAGCAAATCACTGTAGAAATTACTGCTCACAGCGCGTAGGAAAAACGCATCCTGGAAATCCGCACGGCCGTGTAGATACCCGATTTTAGCCCTATAAATACCGCTTTGAGAGTTTAATTTGGGGATCTTCATCCTATCTTTTGCCTATCTTCTGGGGAGAGTGCGGCTAGGGTTTGAAGAAGTTTTTGCTGGGATTTAGGAGCGGTTCTATGGCATTCAACATCGATTTTCTTTGGAGGAGAGCTATTTGGGGAGCTTTTGTCGGCATTGTTTTCGTGAGGTGTACCCTAAGCTTGACGAAAGAGTCTTTGGAGAAGATGAGGCAGCTCTTGAAGACCATCGACATGGATGACAAGGGGGTTATCTCTATGGATTGGTTACACTTATCTTTAATTTTATCTTTGACTTTGTATTGCTCGAAGGAGAGCTAAACCCCTAGTGGGTGCTTGGACTTGTAAACCCTAGGATGATTTTGTTTCATTGACTTCTATTATGTTTCCTTTAATTGATGTTTTAATTGAGTTTCAATCTTGTATGTTTATTGATTTGATTTTCCCTTAAAGTGATACTAGGGTTGAGAATCTATCTAGGTAATCCTTGTGAATGAGTGACACTTCATTAGGGTTAGACTTAGCAAGGTTGAAGAGGGTTGAGAGGGTGAGTCAAGAAGTAGCGGAACGTCCCCTTTCCCCTCCGACGTGATTTATCCTACCTCCATTTTCCAAGAGTTCTTTGCGGTCATGATAGAGTGAAGTGTTAAGAGACGAACTCCGCTGGGGCTTAGTTGCCCAAGCAACAGAGTAAAGTGTTGAGTAATCTTTAGTGCTAGAGTATAATTTTGATTACGGATATTTTGCCTAGACCAAAGGGTTAGATCTAGGTTAAGGAATAGGGTTCATCACTTGGAATAGGCTTCAAGCAGTCCTACACAGTGTGAGATGTTGAGAGTTTTCTTTTTCGCCGGGGCATAGTGAAGAGGGCTAGTCACGGTTGACCTTAGATTTTGGACTGTGTGTCTTTGGATTTCCATGACTCATTGTACTTCAATTAGGAGGCATAATATTAGTCCTGCACTTGAAATAATAGTCCTAGGGTAAGCATTATCCGGGTACACCATTTTATTATTAATTACCTCTCTTTACTCCTTGTGCTTTCTCTATTCTCTTTTTTTTTTCTTTGCATTAATATCTTGAATCGAATCACAAATTAGTGTTCACTATATCTAAATAGCAATACTACTTGTTTCTGAGCATCTATTCCTTGTGGATTCGACTACTCACTCACTGGGGTATTTTATTACTTTGATGACCCGTACACTTGCGGGCAAGGGTGTGCCAAGTTTTTGGCACTGTTGCTAGGGAATATGCGTTTTAGAAGCATTTGCACTTTGCTATTTTAGCTATTCATCCCTTATTCTATTTCACACTTTCTTATTCTTCCATTGTTCTGATTTACTTTTCTTTCTTTGATTGCAGCTCCAGGTCATGACCCAAGGTAACCCTTCAACATTAGTTGAAGGTGATCTGGAAATTGGAAGAAGAACTCATAGACTAGGAAAGGAACCTGTGCATGAACAGTTATATCAAGATAAGATAGAAGTTGAAGGGTCTGATAATATGGTTGAACAACATGAACAATAGAGGACACTCTCAGATTATACAAGACCTGTAGTTCTTGGCATACAATCTAGTATTGTGAGGCCACCGATCACGGCTCAGAGTTTTGAGCTCAAGCCAGGCTTCAACCAAATGTTACTGCAGTCAGCACAATTCAATGGTTAAGCCAATGAGGATCCGAACAACCACATCAAAAATTTCTTGGAAGTGTGCGACATGCTCAAGATCAATGGGGTCACGGATGATGTCATCAAGTTGAGGGCCTTCCCATTTTCCTTGAAGAGGAGAGAAAAACAATGGTTGTATTCATTGCCTCAAGAATCGATCACTACTTGGGAGGAGATGGTAGAAGCTTTCCTAGGCCGAAATTTCCCCCCTAGAAAATATGTGAAGCTCAGGAATGAAATATCCGCTTTTGCGCAAGTGGAATTAGAGTCTCTTTTTGAGACATGGGACAGGTTCAAGGATCTCTTGTGAAAATATCCTCAGCATGGGTTCCCCGAGTGGATGATTATCCATACTTTCTATAATGGTTTGAACCCAAGAACGAAGCAATTACTTGATCCTTCATCGATGTAGTGACATCATTGGCAGGCCAAGTTGAGTCCTTAAGCAAGAAGTTAGACACTCTAACTTCTCCTAGATTGGCAACAGTGATGAGTTACACTAGGTGTGGGGAAAGACATGCTTTATCTGATTGCCTGATTGCTATTGGTGGTACAACTTCAGTGGAACAAGTGGATTTTATAGGAAAAGTAATGAGAGGTCAAGGAAATCCATATAGCAACACCTACAATCAGTAGTGGAGGAACCACTCAAATCTTTCTTGGAGTAATCAGGGGCAACAAAAGATTACGACACCACTAGGCTTCCAACAACAACAAGCCCCGAATATGGAGAATAGAGTTTCAGGGTTGGAAAACTAGATGACTGATTTGGAGAAGGCTTTGACCAAGTTCATTCAATCTTCAAACACAAGATTTCAGTCAGTTGAAGCCACACTTACCAATCACACCTCATCTTTGCATAACTTAGAGAACCAAGTCAGTCAAATTACAAAGTCGCTTTTAGAAAAACCTCAAGGGAGTTTGCCTAGCAACATAGAGACAAACCCAAGAGAACATGTGAAGGCGATCACTTTGAGAAATGGTCGTGAAGTTGAGAGTAGGCTCCCTACAGGAAAGACAATGGTTGAGTCACCCAAAGAAGTGAAGGTTGAGGAGAGAGCTAAAGAGAATGAGGTGGCACCCCCATCCTACAAACCAAGAATTCCTTACCCTTCAAAGCTAAAAAATGACCAAAATGTTGAGCAATACATGAACTTTTTGGGTCTATTTAAGCAGTTGCACATAAACATCCCATTTGTGGAGGCGTTGTCTCAAATACCTCGCTATGCAAAGTTCCTTAAAAACCTCTTGACCAACAATAGGAAGTTGGAGGAGTGTGCATCTATGATTTTAGATGCTACATGTTTAGCGGTGTAGCAAAAGAATTTGCCGAACAAGAAGAAAGACCTTGGTAGCTTCATCATTCCGTACAACATTAGCAATTTTGGTGAAAAGAAGGCATTGGTGGATTCAGGAACTAGCATCAATGTCATGCCTTATACATTTTTTCAGAAGCTAGGTTTGGGAGAGCCTAGGCCCACTCGGATGACACTTCAATTGGCCGATCGATCAGTGCGACATCCGAGGGGCATCATTGAGGATGTACTTGTGAAAGTTGATAAGTACATCTTTCCTGAGGACTTTGTGGTGTTAGATGTTGATGAGGATGTCGAGGTTCCACTAATACTTGGGAGGACATTCTTTTGCACTTCTAAAGCTCTCATTGACATGAACGGTGGAAAATGGCACTAAGAGTTAGAGACGACAAGCTAACATATCGCCTTGCCGAAGCCGTGAGACATTCTCTTGATTTTGAATGATACTTTGTATTTCCTTGACACCACTGATGAGTTAATTGCGAACCATGTGCAGGAAATGTTGTGTCAGGACCCATTGGAGGGGTGGCTATACCAAGAAGCGAGAATGAAGAAATTTCATCTCTTGGTTTGGTGCACAAGGTGCAACCTACTCCGGGAGTAATGAAGAGGATGATCCAAAAGCTCAAAAGGACAAGGAGACGTCACAAGAAGCGCCCCAATGCTAGTGGGGATAAGCATTCATGAAGTAAGGGTGACACATCCTTGTGTGGTAACAAATTCAATCACTCCCCCTCTAACTTGCAAAAATTGTGATCATCATGCTTTCAAGTTGTAGGTAAGAGAGCAAATTTTCTTTATGAACCCCCGTGAGGTAATTGCAGGTACGTCAAGCTTAGTGACCTTAAACAAGCACTTCTTCGGAGGTAACCCAAGTCTTTATTGTTTTTCTAGGTCTTAGTTTAGTTCTTGCATGAATAAGAGCTTAAGTGTTGAAATTTTGATCTTAATATGCTATTGTTGTGTTTTTTTTGTGGATCGTTGGTGTTTTATTGTGTTTCATTGTGATTGGCGAAGGTTTAGGTCGTTTGAGCAAGTTTTCATGTGTCTCTGATAAGATTTTCATCGTATATACAGTCTCTATAGAATGTATTGGTGTACAGACATGTTGTGCAGAGTTTGTAGATTTTTCTAAGCAATCCAGTGAAGACACACGGCCGTGTGAAATTTCCACAAGGGCGTGTGTTTCCATTCAGAGCTCTTCTTCTCCGTCCCGAGAAGACACAAGGACATATGAGTGCACCTGTGAGCGACCTTGTGCAGGGCACATGCCCTTGTGGAATTTCTACAGGGGCGTGTGAATCTCTGCAGAGAAAATTTTTCTATCCTGAGAAGACACACGGGTGTGTGTCTACCCCTATGAGCCCCCCTGTGAATCCACACACTCGTGTAGAATTTCCACAGGGGCGTGTGGAACATTTAGAAAACTTTTCGAGATAGCAGAAAAGCCACAGGAGCATGTGGATACCCCTATGGGTCGGGCATACGAGTGTGGGTAATTTCCACACGCCCGTGTGGATGCGTTCAGAGGCCAAAGTGGGCATCCTGAGAGCAGATAGGGGCATGTGGTCGCCCTTTTGAAGCTCCCCTGTGGAGGCACACAGGAGTGGGTAATTTTCACACGCCCATGTGGATGCACAAAACGCAAAAGTCTGCATCTTTTCTTTATAATCTACTTGCGCCTTTTCATTTTCAAACGCCTCCACACTCAACGAACGTTTCCTTTTGTCTTCCTTACCTTCTCTCTTTCTATTTAAGGGGTTTTTGCATTGTTTTCCAACTGTACTCAAAGTTTTTGATTCTCATTTTATCGGTAAGCCTCTTTTCCCCTTTATCTTTGCCAATCATCTTTTTTGGGTATAGTTTGATCAATGTAGCATGGGTTTCATGTTTTAAATGCTTGTGAATGATTGCACGATGCTTGTGAGTGAGTGTAGAACATATTAGGAAGCTTTGGATATGATTTGTATAGGTTTCGATGAATTTGGCTTTATTGCTGCCGTACCACAAAGATCCACACGGGCATGTAGAATTTCCACACGACCTTGTGGATTTCTGCAGAATTGGTTTTAAGGTTTAATTTATCCATTTCTTTTCAATTCTTGCAGGAATGGCTCCCAGATCAAAGAAAGTGACCATCAAACGTCCTCATGAACCCTCTCCTGAATAGCTTGAGTTTGCTATACCCAAACATCAAGCGTGTTTCGAGCGTTTGTTGAAGCTGAAGTTTGGACAGTCGCGCTTCCCTGACTTAAGTGTGTTAAGGAAGATCCAATCGGGCAATGAGATGGCACAGGAGGTGGATGAGTTCCTTTCTATGGGTAGCTGGCATCGGTTACTATCCATTAGAGAACCAGTTATCCGTATGTTGATGCTAGAGGTACTTACATAAATCAAGTTTGACCGATCGTACTCCAGCTTCGTAAGCATCGATGCCATTTAGTTCCATGCCTCTGGACAGTACCATAGTATGAGTGTGACACAGATTTCTATCCTACTGGGGTTGTATGACAAGGCCTATATTGACATTGAGGAGTATGAGCAATTACTAACCAACTATCGTGGCAGTTTGACTCCTCAGTGAGCATACAGGTTGCTGTGTGGCCAAGGTCGGTACGAGCCTAGGATCTCCAAGGCCACATGCCTTTCTTAACCTACTTACTGATATATCCACTCTGTTCTCAGTCGATCAGTGAACGGTCATAGTGGCACCGCATGAGTTCTTAGTCGACGGGAGCTGCTATACTTATATTCCATGGTATAGAGCGAGCCACTCCATCTGGGACACATTATGGCCGAGTATCTGCGTTATCAGGGCCAGTATGCCAGGGTTGGAGGGATATTCTCAGGCCCCTACATTACTAGACTCATCATGGGGATAGGTCTACTGGAGCTGATTAGAGGAACTGAGAAGACGATTATTACATCGCTTCTCGATTAGAGGAGCCGAGAGACTATGAGACTTATGGGTATGGTGCTCAGATATGGGCCGAGCACATACGTGATGATTATGCCACCACCTAAGATGGCCGAGGGTGAGGGTGATGAGGTTGAGGGTTCTCAGCCTATTCCTCAGTTACAATAGGAGCAAATGGAGACCGAGGCACCCCCTGCAGTACAGGAGCCACCTCTAGTGCGCATATTTTCTCCATCTCGAGCCTATGATTGCTTTGAGAGGCCTGAGAGTGCTATAGGGGTACTACAAACCGATTTAGCTGAGGTTCGCGTGACACAAGTTGCGAACCATGCTAAGGTGATGGCGCGTCTCAATACACTTCAGTAGCTGCTTGAGTGAGTCATGACCTCGCCATTTGTTATGAGACCACGAGCGTTATCACCATCTCCAGCAGCACCAGTATTACCCACAGTAGTAGCAGCAGCACCAGCACTAGATGACATCGACGCTTAAGGCGTCTTTACTTTTCTATTTCTTTATGCTTTTGCTATTTTATTTCTACATTTTATTTTGGACTTGTATTACTCAGAAAGGAATTTTTTTCTAAGTATATCTTATTACTTTTTAGTTGTATCAAGTTTTATTTCATTTTCATATCTTTATAGACTTGATTTTATTATGTTTTGTTGAGCTTTACTGAACCCCCTTGTGTATACTTACAGTTGGTCTTGTGAGTCTTGGAATTGAGGAATAGTCATTGGCATGGTCATGTGATTTTCCATATGGCCATGTGTGCTCCACAACCCGTTGGAACTCAACTCTCAATGAATATAGCTCCATCAAACACAACATTAGGAGTTCAGGGGAGTATTGTTTCAATTGCCCATCTTCACACACATGTTTTGATTGTTATATTTCTTTATTGTGCTTGCATGCGTACATTGAGGGCAATGTACATCTTAAGTGTTTGGGGAGTTCACATTTTACATGCTTTATACGTATGCGTTATATTTTCATGCTCATTTAGCCAATGGTGGTTCACCCTGGTTGCAACGGTTGTATTCTTAAGTTTAGGAGAATTTTGAACATTAAATATCATCATTCTCTAGTTTTACTTGAATTTTAAGGAATTTTTGCCCGATGATCTCTTGTTGCACCACTTATTCATTAAACCTTGTGGAAACTCAAGTTCAACACTTAAGGGACTATTTTAGTGTTGTTTTGGTTTAAATTTCTGGAAAAAAATGGAAAAAAAAATATGTGTTTATTTTTTTTGTGGATTGGGAATGGAAAGATCTACCACCTATGGTTGTGTGCCCAACTTGGAGGCTTCAATGAAGAAAATGAATTAGGGAGTACTTTGGTGAAAGTACTATAGTACTTACTATTTATATTGCGCAGGAAAAACACAGCCTGGAAATCCACACGCCAGTGTGGAATTTCCACAGGGGCATCTGGATGCCCGATTTCAGCCCTATAAATAACGCTTTGAGAGTTTGATTTGGGATCTTCTTCCTATCTTTTGCCTATCTTTTGGGGAGAGCGCGGGTAGGGTTTGGAGAGGTTTTGCTAGGATTTAGAAGCAGTTCTATGGCATTCGAGATCGATTTCCTTTGGAGGAGAGCTATTGGGGGAGCTTTAGTTGGCATTGATTCGGCGAAATGTGCCCTAGGCTTGACGAAGGAGTCTTTGGAGAAAACAAGGCGGCTCTTGAAGACAATCGACACGGACGACAAGGGGTTTATCTATATGGATTGCTTACACTTACTTTTGATTTCATCTTCGACTTTGTATTGCTCCATGGAGAGTTAAACTCCTAGTGGGTGCTTAGACTTGTAAACCCTAGATGATTTTGTTTTATTGACTTCTATTATGCTTCTTTAATTGATGCTTTAATTGAGTTTTAATCTTTTGTATTTATCAATTTGATTTTCCCTTAGAGTAACACTAGGGTTGAGAATCTATCTAGGTAACCCATTGAAGGGGTGACAACTTCACTTGGGTTTGACTTAGCAAGTTGAAGTGGGTTGAGAGGGTGAGTCGAGTGACATGTCCGAATATGTGTGTGTACCGCAAGTGCACGGGTGTCGAAGTAATAAAATAACTGGTGAGTTGGGTAGTCGAATCAACATGGAACATGGCTACTAGTATTGACTTCTTCTCTACTTTCTAGCCTAATGATAATGGGATAGTGTAGTAATCTAATGTGCGAAGAAATGAATACCGGAGATAAATATACAAGGGTAAAATGGAGGGAGAATCTCAATCAATAAAGATGAGGTACCCGGGCAATGCTCCCCCTAGGATCTACATGAAGTTCAAGATTTTTCTAAATGCTTCTAAATCAAGTCTAATGAGTCGAGGTAATCCAAGAACAACCGGTCCTCATCTCCAAGCAACCGGTACTAGTCCCCTACAAAGTCCTTGCAGAAAAATCGCTCAATCTCAACACCTCATGCCCCATATGACCACAATAAGCTCTAGGGATACCTAAGAGTGAAACCGATTCCTAAAGATAGATCCAACCATAATTCCCGGCAAAGGATCCCTAACCCACTACAAGGTCTCGGTGGAGAAATCTCTCAATCTCATGCCAAACACCAAATATGGTTGCATAGAGTCTAGGGAATACGGAGATAGGAAACACTTAATCGGAAGGGAAAAGAGACGCTTCATTATCTCATGACTCACCCTCTCAACCCTCTTTAACCTTGAAGTTCTATGATAAGTGCTTGTGTGATAAGAATATGAAGTGCTCTTTCCTTATGATGAGCATTACTTTTCTCGGGTTTTTAATGCTAATATGTGTGCATTTATATTACTTTCATGCATATAGGGTTGTGAAGCTGAATGTTAAAGAAAGAAGCCAATGTAGATCTTGAATGGACCATTTGGAGGAAATCTTGAGAAGGTTCAAACGCGAAGACATAAGTTGGGTTCAAGATGCGAGAATGTATGCCAACCTTCTTGTATTCAAGTTAGCACAACTATTTGGAGGGACACAAGGACAGTCACATTCAAGCATTTTGGCTTGTGCATGTATGGTAAGATCTCCACCAACGTATCTGTTTATTGAAGAAGCAAAGCGATCTATGGCGTAAACGTGTGCCCATTTACGTTACCTCGATGAAAACATGAATTCGGGAGTGTTTCAGGCCGGTATTGTAGCAGAGTACTGTAGCAACAATGTAGCAACACCGTAGCAGGTACTGTTCACAACCGATCGAAGAAGGAGTAAAACAAAGAATCCACACGGGCGTGTGGAAATTCCATATGCCCGTGCAAAAAATCCACAGGGGCGCCCACATGGGCATGTGGATTCCTGATTCCAACCCTATTTATGGCCGATTTCAGCCCTGATTTCAGCATTCTTTTCTCCATCATTTTCTTAACTTAAGAGAGGGCTGCAGCTAGGGTTTTGAGAGGTGTTGGCTAAGGATTTGGAGAGGTTCTACGACTCTGACATCGCGCTTTGTTTGGAAGAAGGTTAGTGGGAGAGCTTTCGTCGGCACCGATCCGGCGAGGTGTATCCTAGGCTGGACAAAGGGACCCTTGGACGAGTAGAGGACTCTCCATAAAACCATCGCCATGACTATTGAGGGGATTTTCTATGGATTCTTTGCTTTTACATTTGATATCATTGATTGTAATTAGCTCCATGGAGAGCTAAACCCCCTAGTGGGTACTTGGATATATGTGAACCCTAGGATGTATTCATTTCATTGAACCTTTTTATTATGCTTTCAATTTATTGATGTTTTATTTGAGTTCCAATCTTGTATGCTTGATTGTGTGAATACTCCCTTAGAGTGACACTAGAGTTTAGAGTTCTTGTTGGTAACTCTTGTGAGTGAGTGACACACCAGGAGAGTTAGACAAAGCTAGATTGGAGAGGATTGAGAGGGTGAGTCGAGAGGTAGCAGAGCGTCCCCTTTCCCTTCTAGTGTGATTTATTCTACCTCCATTTCCTCAAGCACTTTGCGGTCATAGTAGAGTGAATGGGCTAAGAGATGACCTTCTGCTGGGGCTTAGTTGCTGGGCAACAGAATGAAGCGTTGAATTGATTTTAGCACCTAGGGCTTAATTGTGTCTAGGGACCTTCCACCTGGACCAAAGGGTTAGGTCTACATCTAGGAAGAGGATTTATCACTTGGAATCTCTAGAACTCAGTGCGATTCTATAGGAGTGCGAGGTTGAGAGGTTATTCAATTTCTCCTCCGGGACATGTATAGAGTTAGGCATGGTTGACCTTAGATTTGGAACCATGTATTTAAGGATCTCCATGACTCATTAATGCATTAGTTAGGAAGCATAATAGAGGGCTTTTGTACTTGAAACGATTATCCTAGGCGGAACAATATCCGGGTACCCCACTTATATCGATTGCCTTACCTCTCCTTTACTTGCACTCTTTCTCTTGTTTCTTTTACTTTTGTTACATCACATTTTGTCACACAAATCACTATTCACTTTTCGTTTAGTTAAGAAAAAATTCAAGTGTTTTTATTCCCTACTCTCTGTGGATACGATACCCACTCATCTGGGATTTATTATTTCGACAAACCCATGCACTTGCGGGACATACGCAAGGGGCGTTGTCATTCTAACTCTAATGGAGACCTCTCACATCAAAGTAACAAATCATGCAATGTATATCAATCACAAAGATCAATAACACATGCAAGCAATTAAATCACAAGATTAAAACTCAAATCAACTCGGATTAACTAGAAACATAAAGCAAATCAATACAAAAGAATAGATCCTAGGGTTCACATGCCCAAGTACCTACTAAGGTTTAGCCCTTCATGGGGCATGTTACAAAACAATAATTAATACAATGAAAAGAAATAAAAGCTATAGAGAAACCCCCCTTGAATTCGTGATGATTGGCCTTGATGGGTAGTTCAACGTCTTGAAGGATTCCTCTCCGAAGCTAGGCCGCCGGTAGCTTCCCAAGTGCTATGATAGCGAAGGAAACTATCAAAGTTGGTGAAGAACATCCTCCAAATTGGCAAAGACCTCCTCTCCAAACCCCAGCTGTCTCACCCCTCAAGAGCCGCACAAAATATGAGAAAGAATAGGGCAAAACGGCTATTTATAGGCCTTAGACCACATCTGTCACGTGCCCTTGTGGATTTTCCACGTGCCCGTGTGGACTGCAGGAATTTCCACGTGGGTGCATGAATAGTAACTTTGCTACAGTATAATTGCTACGCCGTTTGCTTCGGAACTGTGCTATAGTGCTTTTCACCAAGTGTGGTCCAATCATTCTTCTCATGAGGCCACATGGTCGGGCACATGTCCATGTGGTAGGCTATAAGACTTTTCTTCAGCAACGCATCTTTAAAAAATCTTGCAATATTCACAAAGAGAAGGAACATGAAGACATGACTACCTTTGTGCCCTTCCAACTAGTGAATTGACTTGAATTTGCTTGGAAGTTGGCACACGTCTCCACGTTTGTGAACTCCGCTCGTGTCTTAGTCTTTGGATTCCACAAAAACTCCCAACCTTGCATCTTTATAGCCTATCTTAGCTTCCTTTTCATTCTTCAAGGCATCCACAACCTAGTTGCACAAAAGAACACCCAATACATGATATGAGACATAAACCATATATAAAATTATGCTCAATGCATGTAAAACACATCTAAAAACATGTTTACTCAAGAACTTATCAAACTCCCAACACTTATGCCTTTGCTTGTAATCAAGCAAAATTAAACATTATACTCATGGAAGGAAAAGAGAAGTGCTTGGCCTTAGGTTCACCAAGAGAGTATGAGAGGAAAATTCTAAAGTTATGGAGAAAATAAAACACTAGACAAAAACAAACAATACTCTAGCAAACAATCCAATCAAAGATGAAATAACAAGTCCGAATGCGTGTGTGTGTGAAACAACTCAACTCATGTTGACACTATATCCACTACCAAGTTCTTATTAAAAACGGGACTTATTTATAAATAAAAAAATGGGTAGTAGCTTCACACAACCTCTAAGGTAGCCCTTTCCCAAGATGCCTCCCGATTGGCTTTCACACTTTCGAGGTGGTAGCTCTTTCTACCAAGGGTGGTAGCTTTCACGCATCCCATGAGATAGGTCTTTCTCTCATTAGGGCATAACAAGTACCCGACTTATGAGAGTAGTTCCATACATCATAGGTGGTAGCTCTTTCCACGACCTATGCACAAACAAACAATTTCAAATTTTTTTTAATTTTTTTAATTTTCTGATTTTTTTTCTTTCTTTTTTTCAGAATATAACTAGCACACTAAAGTCCCAAAAATAATGAACTAGAGTCTTCATAGGTCTAATGAGTGAGAAAAGTGCATAAAGAGCAATCGGACAAAAATATTCAAGGAAATCGGATGAAAACTACAGCATGATAAAATCTAGTGTTTACAACCTCCAAAAACTAAGAATTAAACTCTTAACCCTAAGGTGAACCTTCATTGGCAACAAGAGCATGCTTATGAGAACACAAGTAAAGATCATGTATAAGGTGAACCCTCCAGCACACTTAAGATGTACATTGTCCTCAATGTACACTTTAAGCACCATAAAAATAACATCAATGGAAGCAAAATGTGTGTGGGAATGCAATTAAAATAATACTCCCGTGCAAGGTTGTCAGACCCGGCCCGGGCAATGACCCGGCTAAGCCCAGGGGTCAGGGGTCAATGGGTTCAACCGGGTCGAACCGGGGTTGAACCGGAGTCAATAATTAAATATAAAAAAATATTATATTAATTAATAATGAGCAAATATATTATTAAACCTATAATTATATTATAAAACCTACTCAAATTTGATATTTAAATTGATAAATGACCTTATATACAGAAGAGTTTTCTAATTTTGTCATTTATTTTTACATTTTTTAAAAATTTACAAATTTAATTTATTAATATATAATTATCAAACTTCTCTCGGGTTATTTATTTATTTATTTGTTTATTGGTTGATTTTGTTAAATAAATAAGAAATTTAATTCACTAATTCTTATATCTCAATTGAGTTTTTATTTTGTTTTAAATTTTCTTATATTTTTTATTTAATTAGAATACTTTAATTTTATATTTTTATAATAAAATTACACTCATTTATTGTTTTATTTTTTTAATAAATTAAATTTTTAGAAAGTATTTACATAATACATTAATATATTTTATTTTTAAATGTTAATTTTTGTTGGGATGTTTATGATATATATATATATATATATATAATTTTTGTTGGGATGTTTATGATATATATATATATATTGTAATTGTATTTATTGATTATAAATTATAAATTAATATTAATAAATATACACGATTTTGTGGTTTCTTGTGAGAAAATAATAATAAATTATTAAATATTGTAAAAAATAATTAAACATTGTGACCCGATTGACCCGGCCGGGTCAACCGGTTCCCGGTTGAACCGCCTGGGTCACCGGGTTAACATCGGGTTTTTTAATACCCGGGTCAATGGGGTATACCCGGGCCGGCCACATGGCCGGTTCCCGGTTTTTCCGGTTGAACCGGCCGGGCCGGTCCGGGTCTGACAACCTTGCTCCCGTGAACTCCTCATTCATCGTTTGGTGAAGTCTGACTCATGGGTGTGTTGTGTGGGTTGTGAAGCTCACAGGACCATGTGACAATGTCACATGACAGTGTCTATAACTAAAGATCATCAACATCACTCTCAAGGCCATCTGCACGTATACAAGGGGTTCAGTGAAGCTCAACAAAATAGAAAAGATGTACGAGTTCTTATAAGTGAAACAAATGGAGCACAAACTCATACAAACAAAACAAAGCACAAATATAACTAAAATATAAAAGATAAAATAAAGAAAACTAAAAATGAAAACAAGAGTAAAGAAAACTAAAGTCTCATGAATGGGACGCTTCAAGCATCGACGTCATGTGTTGGTGCTGCCAATGTGCCATTGGTGGTGGGCATGATTCCTGAACCTAGCATGAATGATTATGGGCAAGTTTCATGGACCTTGGTGGGATCCGTGCAAATAAGGCTTCAAAAAAAGTCAGTTCAGCATGAATCTGATGAGTACAGGGTTCCACGCGGGTATGGAAGGCAAGCCACGTGCTTTTTTGGCCTTACTGGGTACTTTTCCAGCACACACGGGCATGTAGGCAAGCCACGCGCCAGCGTGGTCGCGTTCTGGTCTTGGCCAGGGTGCCACGCAACCGCGTGGGCTAGCCACACGACTGACCAGCCCACGCTGGCTCGTGGGAGCATGGCTGAGCGGCTGCCCAGCCCACGTGGGCGCGTGGGTGCGCAGCTACTCAGCTGGCCATCCCACGCGGCCGCGTGGGTGCTCAACCATGGCCAAGAAGCCATGTTTGGGCTCCAACGCTTCCAAAAATTTGCCAATTATGCATTCTAGAGTTTTTCTACAAGATTTGCCATGAAAAACAACACTTATAAACCAGTAAAACTCCATGAATTGGCAAAATAAGGGCATGGAGAAAATGGGAGAAGATGAAGTTTACCATAGCAAATCAGTCAAGGAAACTTAATGCAAATACCGGCAAAACACTTTTAAATCTCCAAGGAATTGAAGAAAATTAGTTTTTGTGCTCAAAAGTTCAGATTCTTGAAGATGGAGAAGTGGGAGATGAAAGGCTTTAATGATGAAGATAATGAATAATGACCCCTCATGTTTTTATAAGCCACATGGGAGTGTGGAAATTCCACAACCCCACATGGGTACTGTACACGACCGAGTGGGAATTCCATGCAACCATGTGAGCTGTAAAATTTCTACAGACAGTCCACGCAAGGCTCCAAACTTCAAATTAACACCAATTCTTCAACTATAAACATGAATTACACCCCAAACCATGCCACATATATGAAAACCAATTTAAATCGCCAAAATGTTTCCATGAAATCTTCAGCACCAACAAAAAATCATCAAAGCACACACTCATGATTTTATTGTTGCAAAAATAAAAATCTAAACTAGAAAACAATTAAAAACTTGGGTTGTCTCCCAAGAAGTGCTTGTTTTACGTCACTAAGCTTACGTACCTCTTCCTTACCTTATGGAGGCTTCCTCCTGACTAGACATTGCATAGCTACTTCCTTTAAACCAAGAATCTAGTTGTCGGGGTGGAATATTCATTGGAGAGTCCAACCATCTTACTTTTGTTCTCCAAGGAAACAATTTGGGTTAGGAATTGTCCAAGCTTAACACAGGTGGGTCATTGGATGGCTTCGATCTCCTACCACATCTTCTCCCAAACCCAAAATCTTTTTCTTGCAATTTATGAGTTGATCAATCCCAAAAAGAGGTGCTTGTTCCATTACCTTGGGGCTTGCTTCTTCTTGTGTATTTTCAACTTGAAAGGAACATGACACTAGCAAATCCCCTTGGAAATTTTGTTGCTCACAAGCACAATCTTCATTCACACAATCCAAAATCTTAAAATGGTATTTAACTTCTTTCTTTTCATTTTCTGCACCAATGTACTCAATTTACCCAACTTCTTCAATGTTGTTCATGGCCTCATCATGTCCCAGAGACACTTGCTTTGCTTGTTCCAATTATTCTTTTTCCTTAGCAAGCATGTCCAAGATCTTTTCTAATTGATGCTTAATGGTTTTGATGGAGATCTCGTGACAACTTAATGTAGCTTCAATATTTTGGAAACAGGCATCGGTTTCTTCAATAAATCTAGGTAACACTCTTTCCAACCGAAGTACATCCTCTTCAACTTTCTCATCCCACTGAAATTATTCTTAAGGTGCTTCCCAATGCTGTCTATCAATATCCCATAAATTATTTGGGTAGCTCCTTTGATTTGGATGATAGGTGCTGCGATATGGATTGCCTTGTTGATGAACTCTAACAAGTCGATCAATTTTTCTAGTGACAGCATCAACTTGTAAACATAAATCTATAAGTGGATCAATCATTATTCAAGTTCCATATAAGAAAAAGTAAATAAGACAAAATAAAACAAAATAGAATGGTAGAAGAAGATAGAGTGAATTAGATGAAAACAAAATAAAAAGCCAATGAGAATAATGGAAGAAAAAGAGAATGTGAAATAGAAAAATAAAATGAAAAAGATAAATGGTTAGAGCAACAAAACCCTAGCATTCCTAGTATCCAGTTCCCCGGCAACGGCGCCAAAAAACTTGACACATCCGAATATGCGAGTGTGTACCATAAGGGTACAAGTGTCGAAGTAATAAAATACCCGGTGAGTCGAGTAGTTGAATCCACAGGAAACAGGGCTACTAGTATTAACTTCTTCTCTACTTTCTAGCCTAATGATAATGGGATAGTGTAGTGATCTAATGTGTGAAGAAATGAATACCGGAGATGAATATGCAAGGGTAAAATAGAGGGAGAATCTCAATCAATAAAGATGAGGTACCCGGGCGATGCTCCCCCTAGAATCTAACACGAAGTTCAAGATTCACTAAATGCTTCTAAATCGAGTCTAATGAGTCGAGGTAATCCAAGAACAACTGGTCCTCATCTCCAAGCAACCGGTACTAGTCCCCTACAAAGTTCTGGTGGAGAAAACACTCAATCTCAACACCTCACACCCCATATGACCGCAATAAGCTCTAGGGATACCTAAGAGTGAAACCGATTCCTAAACATAGATCCAACCCTAATTCCCGGTGAAGGATCCCTAACCCCCTACAAGGTACAGACTGAGAAATCTCTCAATCTCATGCCTCACACCAAATATGGTTGCATAGAGTATAAGGAATACGGAGATAGAAAACATTCAATCGGAAGGGAAAGGGGACGCTCCACTATCTCATGACTCATCCTCTCAACACTCTTTAACCTTGAAGTTCCAACTCTAATGGAGACCTCTCACATCAAAGTAATAAATCATGCAATCTAAATCAATCACAAAGATCAATAACACATGCAAGCAATGAAATCACAAGATTAAAACTCAAATCAACTCGGATTAACTAGAAACATAAAAAAAATCAATACAAAAGAATAGATCCTAGGGTTCACACGCCCAAGTACCTACAGGGTTTAGCCCTCCATGGGGCAAGTTACAAAATAATAATTAATACAATGAAAAACAACAAAAGCCTTAGAGAAAACCCCCTTGAATTCATGATGATTGGCCTTGATGGATAGTTCAACATCTTGAAGGATTCCTCTCCAAAACTAGGTCGCCGGTGGCATCCCAAGTGCTATGATGGAAAAGGAAACTATCAAAATTAGTGAAGAACACCCTCCAAATCAGCAAAGACCTCCTCTCCAAACCCTAGCCGTCTCACCCCTCAAGAGGCGCACAAATGATGAGAAACAATAGGGCAAAACGACTATTTATAGGCCTTAGACCGCGTCTGTCACGTGCCCCACTCGCCCATGTGGATTTTCCAGTCGCCCACATGGGCTGCAGGAATTTTCACACGGTCGCATGGAATTTCCACGTGGGCCCATAAACAGTAACTTTGCTACAGTACTGCTGCATTAAAATTGTTGCATTGTTTGCTATAGTGCTTTTCACCAAATGCGGTCCAATCATTCTTCTCTTGAGGCCACATTGTCGAGTACATGTCCATATCGTAGGCTATAAGACTTTTCTTCATCGACGCATCTTTGAAAGGTCTTGCAATCTTCACAAAGAGAAGGAACATGAAGATTTGATTTCCTTTGTGCCCTTCCAACTAGTGAATTGACTTGAATTTGTTTGGAAGTTGGCACACCTCTCCACGTTCGTGAACTCCTCTTATGTCTTGGTCTTTGAATTGCACAAAAACTCCCAACCTTGCATCTTTATAGCCTATCTTAGCTTCCTTTTCATTCTTCAAGGCATCCACAACCTAGTTGCACAAAAGACTACCCAATACATGATATGAGACATAAACCATATATAAAATGATGCTCAATGCATGTAAAACACATCTAAAAACATGTTTACTCAAGCACTTATCATCGAGAGATAGCAGAGCATCCCCTTTCACCTCTGATGTGATTTATCCTACCTCCATGTTCCAAGAGTTCTTTGCAATCATAATAGAGTGAAGTGCTAATATACCTTCTCCACAGGGGCTTAGTTGTGTGAGTGACAAAGTGAAGTGTTGAATTATCCTTAGTGCTGGGGCTTAATTGTTGTTAGGTATCTTTCGCCTGGACCAAAGGGTTAGATCCAGGTTAGGGAATAGGGTTTATCACTTGGAATCCTTAGAGCTTCAAGGAGTCCCACACAGTGTGAGGTGTTGAGAGTATCCCTTTTCACCGGGACATAGTGAAGAGGGCTAGTCACGATTGATCTTAGGTTTAGGAGCATGTGTCATTGGATCTCCACAACTCGTTAAACTTCAATTAGGAGGCATAATATTAGTCTTGCACTTGAAACAATATTCCTATGATGATCATTGTCCGAGTGCCCCATTTACCATTGATTACTTCTTTTTATTCCTCTTGCTTCCTCTTTTCTTTATGTTACTTTTATTTGCATTGATATTTTGAATCTACATCACAAATTGGTTTTGACTTTAGCTAAATAGAAATACTTCTTGTTTCTGAGCATCTATTCCCTATGGATTTGACTACCCACTCACCAGGGTATTTTATTACTTCGACGACTCGTGCACTTACGGTACACACATGCAAGGGGTGTGTAAGAGGGCTAAACCCTAGTTGGTATTTTGGCATGTGAACCCTAGGATCATATCTTTGTATTGATTTACTTTATGTTTTCTTTTAAATCCAAGTTTATTTGAGTTTCAATCTTGTTTTATCACTGCTTGCATGTCGTATAGATACTTGGGATTGATTTGTATTGAATGATTTGTTAACTTGGTGAGAGAGAGATCTCCATTAGGGTTAGAACTACAAGATTGAAGGGGATTGAGAGGGTGAGTCATGAGATAGTGGAGTATCCCCTTTCCCTTCCAATGAGTACTTCCTATTTCCGTATTCTCTAAGCATTATGCAACCATATTTGCTATGAGGCATGAGATTAAGAGATTTCTCTGCCGGGACCTTGTAGGGTGTTAGGGATCTTTCACCTAGAAGTAGGGTTAGATCTATCTTTAGGAGTCAGTTGTTCTCTTAGGTATCACTAGAGTTTATTGTGGTCATATGTGGTGTGAGGTGTTGAGCTTGAGCGATTTCTCCACTGGGACCTCGTAGGGGACTAGTATCAATGGCCTGGAGGTAGAGACCGATTGTTCTTGGATTACCTTGACTCATCTAACTCGGTTTATAAATATTTAGTAGATCTTGTGCTTTATGTTAGATCCTAGAGGAAGCATTGCCTGAGTACCTCATCTATATTGATTGAGATCTTCCCTATTTTCTACTTTCTTTTAGTTGCTTATTCATATTCTTGCAATTGAGTTCATTTCATCAAAATCTTGATTTTGACTAGATAACTGAGAAGTGATTACTACTAATACTTCTGTTCTCTGTGGATTTGACTACTCGACTCACCAGGTATTTTATTACTTTGACACCCATGTACTTGTGGTACACGCACGCAAATTGGTGTATAAACCGGCATAAATATGCATATGCATGGTAATTGGACTAGAATTCTCTAAGTCCTGAAAATAGCATGGTATGAAGCATATGCATGCTTCCTGACTGTGTTTGTCTTGAAAAGTGTATTCCAACACCGTTTTGCCCTTCGAATTCAACTCTATTTGTTTTTTTTTCAATCCAAAGCCTAATGATCTGCCACAATTAATAAACATACCTTAAGTAGCACCGGTTTCTAAAATAAATATGGTAAAAGGACAAGAAAATCATGCAATAGGGTATATAAAATGTCTATATAAAATACACTTATCAAATACCCCCACACTTAAACCTTTGCTTGTCCTCAAACAAAACACTTGGCTCACAATAAAAGAAGATGAGTGCATGACCTCTAATCTCATAAAAGGTAGGGAATTCACAGACAACAAGGGAAACCCTTAGAGACTAGTGTGTTTCCAAATTACTCCACAAGAAAGATGTCCACCCAAACTCCATACTCTTCGTATGTGTGTGATTTCACACTAGAAATGTACCCCATGTACCCAGGAAGAAGAACTAGCTCAAAAGACTTTATTTTCACAGAGCTAAATGGGTAGTAGCTTCATACACCCTAGAGGTAGCCCTTTCCCCCGGTAGGTCATCAAGTGAACACAGGTAATTGATAAGTGCTTGTGTATAAGTAATACAAAGTATGTTTTTCTTACATTGAGCATTATTTTTATCAGATTTTATAGCTCATTCGTGTGTATTTGTGTTCTTTTATGCATTTAGGGTTGTGGAGACAAAATTGGAAGAAAGGAAGCCAAAGTAGATCGCGGACGTGATTGTTGATGAAGTTCTTGAATCAAACAAAGGTGAAGACATAAGTTGTACTCAAAGACATGTGGGTGTGTGCCCACCTCCATTGTGCTCAAATGAACATATAAAGTGGAGGGGCACAAAGGCAATCACACTCATATGTTCAGACTTGTGCAACGTTGTCAAGAGTTTTATCAATGTGGTTTCATGGAAGACCCGACGTGATCTACCGTATGGATTGACAATGCCCCTTGCATATGTCCCGCAAGTGCATGAGTTTATTGAAGTAATAAAATCCCATATGAGTGGGGTATCGTATCCACAGGGAGTAGGGAATAAAAACACTTAAATTGTTTCTTAACTAAGTGAAAAATGAATAGTGATATATGTGACAAGATGTGAAATAACAAAAGAAAAAGAATAAGAAAGAGAGCACAAGTAAAGGAGAAGATATGGCAATTGATATAAATGGGGTACCGGATATTGTTCCGCCTAGGACAATCGTTTCAAGTGCAAGAACCCTCTATTATACTTTCTAACTGATGCAATAATGAGTCGTGGAGATCCTTAAATACATGGTCCCAAATCTAAGGTCAACCATGCCTAACTCTATACATGTCCCGGAGGAGAAATTGAATAACTCCTCAACCTCGCACTAGTATAGAATTGCAATGAGTTCTAGAGATTCCAAGTGATAAATCCTCTTCCTAGAATTAGACCTAACCCTTTGGTCCAGGTGGAAGGTCCCTAGCAACAATTTAGCCCTAGGTGCTAAAATCACTTCAACGCTTCACTCCGTTGCACCTGCAACTAAGCCCCAACGGAAGGTTATCCTTTAGCCCATTCACTCTACTATGACCGCAAACAACCTGAGGAAATGAAGGTAGAATAAATCACACCGGAGGGGAAAGGGAATGCTCCGCTACCTCTTGACTCACCCTCTCAACCCTCTCCAATCTATCTTTGTCTAACTCTCGTGGTGTATCACTCACTAACAAGGGTTACCAACAAGAACTCTCAACCTTAGTGTCACTCTAAGGGAGTATTCATACAATCAAGCATTCAAGATTGGAACTCAAATAAAACATCAATTAATTGAAAGCACAATAAAGAGGTTCAATGAAACTAATACATCCTAGAGTTCACAAATACCCAGTACCCACTAGGGGGTTAGCTCTCCATGGAGCTAATTACAATCAATGAAATCAAATGTAAAAGCAAAAAATAAATAGAAAATCCCCTCGATAGTCGTGGCGATGGTCTTGTGGAGAGTCCTCTACTCGTCCAAGGGTCCCTTTATCCGGCCTAGGATACACCTCGCCGGATCGGTGCCGACGAAAGCTCTCCCACTATCCTTCTTCTAAACATAGGGCGATGTCGGAGCTGTAGAACCTCTCCCAATCCCTAGCCAATACCTCTCAAAACCCTAGCCGTTGTCCTCTCTCAAGTTAGGTAAAAGATGGAGAAAAAAATGCTGAAATCGGGGCTGAAATAGGCCTTAAATAGGACTAGAATCGGGAATCCACACGCCTATGTGGGCGCCCCTGTGGATTTTCGCACGAGCATGTGGGATTTCCACATGCCCATGTGGATTCTCTGTTTTCATCCTTCTTCGGCCTATTGTGAACAGTACCTGCTGCAGTGCCCTACTATAATACCAGCCCTACTATATTACCAGTGTTTGCTACAAGACCATTATGGCGATGGTCTTGTGGAGAGTCCTCTACTCGTCCAAGGGTCCATTTATCCGGCCTAGGATACACCTCGCCAGATCGGTGCCGACGAAAGCTCTCCCACTATCCTTCTTCCAAACAGAGCGCGATGTCGGAGCCGTAGAACCTCTCCCAATCCCTAGCCAATACCTCTCAAAACCCTAGTCGTCGTCCTCTCTCAAGTTAGGTAAAAGATGAAGAAAAAAATCCTAAAATCGGGGCTGAAATAGGCCTTAAATAGGGCTGGAATTGAGAATCCACACGCCCATGTGGGCGCCCCTGTGGATTTTCGCACGAGCGTGTGGAATTTCCACATACCCATGTGGATTCTCTGTTTTCATCCTTCTTCGGCCGGCTGTGAACAGTATCTACTGCAGTGTTTGCTACAGTGCCCTACTATAGTACCAGCCCGAAACACTCCCGAATCCATGCTTTCGTCGAGGTAACGTAAACGAGCACATGTTTACATTGTAGATCGCTTTGCTTCTTCAATAACGGACATGTTGGTGGAGATCTTGCTATACATGCACAAGCCAGAATGCTTGAATGTGACTGCCCTTGTACCACTCCAAATCGTTGTGCTAACTTGAGTATGAGGAGGTTGGCACACATTCCTGTATTTTGAACCCGACTTATGTCTTCGCGTTTGAACTTTCTCAAGATTTCCTGCAAATGGTGCATTTACGATCCGCATTGGCTTCTTTCTCTAATATTCAGCCTCACAACCCTATCTGCATGAAAGTAACATAAATACACACATATTAGCATTAAAACCCGACAAAAGTGATGCTCATCATAAGGAAAGAACACTTCGTATTCTTATCACACAAGCATTTATCATGGATATGTGCCCATTCATGCGGCCTCGATGAAAAGAGTAAATTTGGGAGCACTCCGGCGAATTACTATAGCAGTTATTATTCACAGTGTGCAGGAAATGAAGTTCTGGAAATCCATACGACCGTGTGGAAATTCCACACACCCATGTGGATGCCCGATTCTAGCCCAATAAATACCGCTTTTAGAGTTTTATTTGGGGATCTTCTTCCTATCTTTTGTCCATCTTTTGGGGCAAGTGCGGCTAGGGCTTGGAGAGGCTTTTGCTTCATTTTAGAGCCTTCCTACAGCATTCAACATTGGTTTTTTTTTGGAGGAGAACTATTGGGGGAGCTTTCGTTGGTATCGATTTGGCGAGGTGTGCCCTAGGTTTGATAAGGGAACCTTTAAAGAAGATGAGGCGGCTCCCAAGACTATCGATATGGAGTACAAGGGGGTTTTCTTTATGGATTGCTTACACTTACTTTTGATTTCATTGTCGATTTCGTATTGCTCCATGGAGAGCTAAACACCTAGTGGGTGTTTGGACTTGTAAACCTTAGGATGATTTTATTTCATTGACTCTTATTATGTTTCCTTTAATTGATTTTTAATTGAGTTTCAATCTCCTGTGCTTGTTGATTTGATTTTCCCTTAGAGTGACACTGAGGTTGAGAATCTATCTAGGTAATCCTCTGAAGGGTTGACAACTTCATTAGGATTAGACTTAGCGAGATTAGAGAGGGTTGAGAGGGTGAGTTGAGAGGTAGTGGAACGTCCCCTTTTTCTTCCAACGTGATTTATCCTACCTCCATAATCCAAGATTTCTTTGCGGTCATGATAGAGTGAAGTGCCAAGAGACAAACTCCACTGGAGCTTAGTTGCGTGAACAACAGAGTGAAGTGTTGAAGTAATCCTTAGTGTAGGGGTTTAATCGTGACTAGGGGTCTTTCGCCTGGACCAAAGGGTTAGATCTATACTTGAGAATAGGGTTTCTCACTTGGAATCCCTAGAGCTCCAAGCAGTCCCACACAGTGTGAGGTGTCGAGAGCATTCCTTTCTGTTAGGTATAGTGTAGAGGGCTAGTCATAGTTGACCTTAGGTTTGGGACCATGTGTCTTTGGATTGCCAAGACTCATTAAACTTCAATTAGTAGATATAATATTAGTCTTGCACTTGAAACAATAGTCCTTTGGTGATCATTGTCCGAGTACCCCATTTTACTATCGATTACCTCTCCTTCTCACTCTTACTTGTTCTCTTTTCTCTTTACTTTTATTTGCATTGATATTTTGAATCAACTCCACAACTTGGCTTTCACTATAGTTAAATAGAAGCACTTGTGTTTCCAATCAACTATTCCCTATGGATTCAACTACCCACTCACCGGGGTATTTTATTACTTCGATGACCCGTGCACTTGCGGTACACACACGCAAGGGGTGTGTCAATAATGCTCAAGATTCGACTACTCAATGGTGGCTTTCACACTACTAAGGAGATAGCCCTTTCTACCATCTTTCTTTAAAAAGTATTTACAAAATATTGGTAGGGAATTTTCATGAATCCGAGTTTCCGACAAAGAAACAAGCAATTACCTTCTTTTTTTTACATGGTCTATAAGCTACAAACCTTCCTAGGGTATAAGTAAATCCACAACTAGAACTAGGGTAGAGTGCAAGGAGAGAAAGGTTTCCAGACCATAAATGATCTATCTATTAAAACAACAAAAATACTTTAGCTCTAATGTCACTCTTAGTCATATGAATCCCTAACAATATGTCATAGATCGTCTGAAGTCATGCTCCATTACAATGGATACATAAGATAACCCTCCGAACATTACATTGTCCTTAATGTAAACTATACAAGGACACATATAAAGAAAGAGGACAATAAGGGGAAATTAAGGAGAGTTATTAGTTATTCCTCAGAAATAGAGAGTGATGATGCCGCTCTCAATGTGAATAACACAATTATTCCAAAGATGGCATACATCATGTAAAGCAAGAAGAATACAATGTGAAGCTCCAACACAAAATAAGATAAAATAAAATAAAGTACTAAAATGAAAATCACAAAGTAGTAAGATAAACAGTTTAGCAGGAGACTCCCATTGCTAACTATATAAAAAGTACAAGTCTAAAATGAAAGACAAAGTCCACAAGCTGAAAATAAATGACTAAAATAAAAATATAGAGAAATGGTTGTGATCCTTCCTTTCTCTTAGTGGTGATCCTCCCTGGCTCCCATAATCATCTCTTGGTGGTATCAGTAGTAGTATCAACAGGCTCATCTCTTGGTGGTGATCCTCCCTTTCTCCCAGAATCATCTCCATCCTCGGAGTCCAAGGACTCAAACCTCTCTGATTCCAAATTAGTAGTGTCGGCCTAAACATGATGCTCTACAAGGGCTACAGAAGATGGCAGAGGAGATAACTGGATGTCGAGATAAGCAGCAATCCTTAGGATGCTCTGGCCTAGCTAACGTTAGTAGAATGGTGAACTTGATAAATACCTAAATGTGTGTATTTAGTACGTATTTATATTGTACTATTTATGTATAAATAGATGATTTGTTACCATTTGTGTGGTTTAATTGGTCTTATTCGTGTTACAGGTCTCTAGGATGCCCAGGTGAGCTCAACAACACAAAAGAGAAGGAAAATGATACCGAAAATGGCATTTTAGAGCCCCGAGTACTGCAGTAGCACTATAGAAGTTACTGTAGCATGAAGGAGTTAGGAAATGGAAAACTCTCGGGTTTCGTTAACTGGTTGATGATGGCTGTGAAGATGCCCGTTAAACAGCTAAAGAATGCGTAGTACTATAGCATTTTTACTATAACAATTACTGTATCACTTCAAGGAATTTTTGACAAAATCCCAAGGCTCTTATGGGCTCCTTCTCGCCAATGAATAAGGCTGTGAAGCCAACTCCAGAAGGTCTTTAATGGGCTTTTTGACACATCTTCTTCTCCTACCTCCCACCATCCTCCTCCATTTAACAAATCAGGGATAAGGAAAGCTCAAGAAAACATCCTTACATATGGAAATCAAAGGAAGAGGCAAGAATCGGCAAGATCTCCCTTCATCTCCCATTGTACAAGCTTGTAGAGGGCAGGGAAGCTATTCCTTTGGTGGCATCGTTGGAAGCTTCCCTCGACTTGTCTCTCTGTATTCACCACTTAAGGGAGTTTTATGTTGCTTTATTTGGTTATTTTTGTTAATTTTATCGTGTATTTTGTTAGAATGAACAACTAAACCCCAAGGTCAACGGATGTTGGTAAACCTTGGGGTGAACTTGTGTAGTTGGATGCTTTGGTCTATTCTATTACATTTGGTGTGTTTGTGATTCAAGCTTGGTGTACTTTGATGTATTGATATGCATGAGAACTCTGTATCTCAATTTATAGGTTGTACTTGATTGTATGACCATCGTCCTTGTACTAGACACACCTAGCTTGGAAGGGATCCATGTACAAATACATCGTGACCATCGGGTATTTTGTGCCCCTCCAACATTAGGGTTGGACCTAGGTTGAGTATCGGCCTTAATTAGAGAATTCCCTACTTGTATTGCAATCGTAGAAGGATTTTGTCGGAAGAAATTCTGTATCAATACTCATATTAGATCAAGGGTCAATTGTCATGACCATCGGGTTAACCTATCTTAGGAATCTCTTGGTCTGAACCACCAAATGCATGGTAATTCTAGCATCCTTCTCACTTTAGTAGCCCTAGGGGAATCCACATCCATGACTAGCTTCATCCCTTGATTTTTGTTCTCACTTTACCTTGACTATAGACATTAGTTTTAGAGTTCTTTCTACTTCTTTGTAGTTTAGAACACTCACTTGAATCTGTAGACTAGACAACACATGAAAAGGAAGTAAGGGTAGCTCCTTGGGCCTTGGGAATACGACTCTCTCGTGTTTACACGAGACGTATTACATGATGACCTCGTGCACTTGCGGGTGTCATGCCAAGTTTTTGGCGCCGATGCCGGGGACCCACAAGGAATACTCAATAACTTAGAGCTTGTTGATTTAGCCATTTGTTTGCATTTTATTCCTTTTGTTTGTCTTAACTGTATATATTTATTTTCTTTTTCTTTCCCATTTTTGTATTCTATCTTCGCATTTTATTTCTTTAAATACTTATGTTCTCCTCTTTATAGTTATGGTTATAATCAATGAATGGACTAATTACTACTATTCACAGGACCCATACACTCATTGTCCAAGTGAATCGTCAACAAGAAATTAATCGACAGGGATGGTGACAATGCCCCTTGCGTGTGACCCGCAAGTGCACAGGTTTGTCGAGTAATAAATCCCAGGTGAGTGGGGTATCATATCCATAGGGAGTAGAGAGTAAAAATACTTAAATTGCTACTTAACCACGGGAAAGTGAACAATGATAGTGTTGATAAAATATAATGAAAACAAAGATAAAAAAGAAACAAGAATGAAAGGCAAAAGTAAGTGAGAGGTAAGGCAATCGATAGAAGTGGGGTACTCGGACAATGCTCCCCTAGGATTAATGTTTCAAGTGCAAGACCATCTATGATATTTCCTAATCAATGCTCAATGAGTTATGGAAATCCTTAAGCACACGGTCCCAAATCTAAGGTCAACCGTGACTAACTCTACACTATGTCCCGGCGAAGAAATCGCTCAGTCTCAACACCTCACACTGTGTAAAGTTGCATGGAGTTCTAGGGAAACCAAGTGATAAACCCTCTTCCTATGTATAGACCTAACACTTTGGTTTAGGCGAAAGGCCCCTAGTCACATCTAAGCCCCAGACACTAGAGTCCCTTCAACGCTTCACTCTGTTGCTCGCACAACTAAGCCCCAGCGGAGTTCATCCTCTAGAACTTCACTCTATTGTGACCGCCAAGAACTCAAGGAAATGAAGGTAGGATAAATCACACCGGAGGAGAATGGGGATGCTCCGCTACCTCTCGACTCACCCTCTCAACCCTCTCCAATCAAGCAATGTCTAACCCTCGTAGTGTGTCACTCATCTACAATGATTACCAAAATGGACTCTCAACCCTAGTGTCACTCTAGGGGAGAAATCATTCCACAAGCACTCAAGATTGAACTCAATTGAAACATCAGTTAAGAAAAGCATAACAAAAGATCAATGAAACAATAACATCCTAAGGTTTACAAAATCCAAGTACCCACTAGGAGGTTTAGCTCTCCATAGAGCATAATACAATCAACAATGAAATCAAAAGTAAAAACAAATGTTCCATAAGAAAACCCCCTCGGTAGTCGTGTCGATGGTCTTATGGAGTAGCCGAATCTTCTCCAAAGGTCCCCTTATCCGGCCTAGGGCACACCTCACTGAATCTATGCCGATGAAAGCTCCCCCGATAACCTTCTTTCAAGTGAATCGCGGTGTCGAATCCCTCAAACCACTTCAAAGACTTGCCAAAAGCCTCTCCAAACCCTAGCCGACGGTTTCCCAAATGATGGAGAAAAGTGGAAGAGAAGAGGGGAAAAATCCCTAAAATCGGGCTGAATAGCGGTTTAAATAGGGCTGGAATCGGGAATCCACACGCCCTTGTGGATTCCTCCCATGGGCCTATGGAATTTCCACACGCCTGTGTGGATTCTCTAGAAATCTGTTTTCTGCCCAGTTGTGAACAGAACTACTATAGTACTTTGCTATAGTGATATACTATAGTACTTTACCCAAATACTCCCAATTCCATACTTTTCATCGAGGCAACATAAACGGGCACACGTTTATGCCATAGATTGCAACTCTTCTTCAATCAAAGGCTTCATTGCTGAAGATCTTGCTATCAATGCACAAGTCGGGATACGCGAATGTGACTGCCTTTGTGCCCCCTGACTCATTATAATGGCTTGAGTACACAGAGGTTGGCACACATTCACGCATCATAAGACCCCACTTTTGTCTTGGCGCTTATTCCTTCAATGATTCCACCAATTAGTGTGCTCACGATCTACTTTTGGCTTCTTTTCTCAATATTTAGCTTCACAACCCTACATGCATAAAAGTAACACAAATGCACAAGTATTAGCTCTAAAACCTGATAAAAGTAATACTCATCATAAGGAAAGAACACTTCGCATTCTTATCACACAAGCACATATCAAATGGGTAGCATATTTTCGGTAATGAATGTTGGAAGAAACAGTTTTACAATGAACCAAACAACCTAAATCTGGGGGAACAAAGTATAAGGGGTTCTTCAAGTAGTTTATGGAATCATATGGGATAACCCCAGTGAGGGAGCCTTGTGCGCCCGACCTCTGCCCCGAACCCACCAGTGAGGAACCAAAGAGTAAGTTAGATAACCCCTCGGAGTTAATACAGCTAGTTAAGGAAAATATTGATCAAACAAAGTCTAGCAGTTCAGAAGAAATAAATTATAAACAAGGGAAAGTTTCAGATTTGTCTGAGTTCATGGTTCATGCCATGGAGGATAGTTCGGATAATGGTAGCTCATCAAAAGGGGAAAACAGAGAGGTTGAGGAATTTAGATAACCCCTCGGAGTTAATACAGCTAGTTAAGGAAAATATTGATCAAACAAAGTCTAGCAGTTCAGAAGAAATAAATTATAAACAAGGGAAAGTTTCAGATTTGTCTGAGTTCATGGTTCATGCCATGGAGGATAGTTCGGATAATGGTAGCTCATCAAAAGGGGAAAACAGAGAGGTTGAGGAATTTGACCCTGAAAAATATGGGAGACCGAAGTCATCAATTGAATAATTACCAGAACTAAAGCTGAAACCACTTCCTGATCAATTTGAGTATGCTTTCCTAGAAGAGGGATCCAAACTCCTAGTTATTATTGCTTCTGATCTGACAGCTGAGCAAAAGGACAAACTCCTAAGTGTACTGAAGAAGTATAAAATGGCAATTGCTTGGAAAATCACTGATATCAAGGGGATCAGTCCATATTTTTGTACTCACAAGATCCTCATGGAAGACAATCACAGGCCAACAGCGATACCCCAATGAAGACTCAACCCTAACATGAAAGAGGTAGTGCGGAATGAGGTTATCAAGCTCCTTGATGCAGGAAATATCTACCCTATCTCCGACAGTACATGGGTGAGTCCAGTGCAAGTAATGCACAAGAAAGGGGGATGATGGTAATCACTAATGAAAAGAATGAACTTGTTCCCACTAGGACACTCACAGGTTGGAGGGTGTGCATAGATTACATGAAGCTTAATGATGCCACTCGGAAAGACCATTTTCCTCTTCCTTTTATTGACCAAATACTGGAACAACCAGCTGGGCACTCGTACTACTACTTCTTGGATGGCCGTTTTGGCTACTTTCGGATCCCCATTACCCTAGAAGATCAAGAAAAGACCACTTTCACTTGTCCGTATGCTATACTTTCCTATTATCGTATGCCCTTCAGGTTGTGCAAAGCACCAGCTACCTTTCAAAGATGTATGATGGCAATATTTGAAGAAATGGTAGAGGACATCATAGAAGTGTTCATGGATGATTTCTCTGTCTTTGGTGATACCTTTGATTTATACCTTAGAAACTTGGAATGAGTTCTAGCCTAGTGCGAAGAAACTAAACTAGTCCTCAATTTGGGAAAAATGTCAATTCATGTTAAAGGAGGGTATAGTACTTGGGCACAAGATTTCACATAAAGGGATTGAGGTAGATAAGGCTAAAGTCACCACTATTGATAAACTACTTCCTCCTACGTCAGTAAAGGCCATTAGGAGTTTCTTGGGGCACGCAGGATTCTACAGGAGATTTGTGCATAACTTCTTCTCAATTGCTAAACCTTTAACAAAGTTACTTGAAAAGGATGCTCCTTTTAAGTTCAATGAAGAATGCAAGGTTGCTTTTCTCAGCCTCAAGAAAAATCGGTTGGAAGCATCGATCATAGTTTCCCCAGATTAGACTTTTCCATTTAAATTGATGTGTGATGCAAGTGATTATGCAGTTGGGGCAGTTCTTGGGAAATGACAGGACAACCACTTTCATCCTATCTACTACGTGAGAAAGACTTTGAATGATGCCCAGGAAAACTACACTCCTATAGAGAAAGAACTACTTGCATTGGTCTTTGCATTTGACAAATTATGGTCATACTTGGTACTTTCTAAAGTGATTGTATATACAGATCATTCAGCACTGAAGTACTTGTTGAACAAATTAGATGGCAAGCCTTGACTAATCTGTTGGATCCTTCTGCTCTAAGAGTTTGATTTAGAAATAAATAATGCATTCCTTGGATGAGAATTTAGCTGCGGGGCACCTATCGGACCTTGAGGGGCCTCATGAAAATGTTTTAAAAAGGAGAAATAAATGATGCATTCCTTGGAGAGCAACTGTATAGCATTCGGGTAGTAAGGGAAGAAGAAACACCATAGTTCGCCGACTTTGCAAATTATTTGGCAGCAAAAACCTTCCCAAAGTGGCTCACCTATCAGTAGAGAAAGAAATTTTTCACTGACTTTACTATATCTAGGAAGACTCCTATCTTTTCAGGATCTGTTCTGATCAAATAGTTAGAAGATGTGTTTCGCGAGGGGAGGGGCATGACATTCTGAGACACTACCATTCAGGTTTGACTGGGGGTCATTACAGTGGGAATAGAACTACTAAGAAAATTATAAATGCAGGGTTCTACTAGCCTTCTATGTTCCATGATGCGTAGACATTCATGCAACATTGTGACAAGTGTCCTATAAACGGGCTCCCTGACCCATTGACGGGTTGTTTAATGGGTCAAGCAACCTGTCAAGCTCTCGGGGAGCCTTGACGGCCTCCTTGACGGCATTCAAGGAGGCCGTGAAGCTCACATGCGAGCTTCACAGCTTTCTTACCGGGTTGAGAAGACCGGCAAGCCTCTCAGCCGGCCTTCACGGGAAAAAATACCCGTGAAATACCCCGTGAAACCCTAAAATGCTCTCCAAACCTCCTCCAAACTCATGAAACCATTAACAAAAGAAATTACACTCAAAAACACATCAAATAAAGCATGAAATTCCCTCCAATAAACACCAACTCCAAATATAATTATCAAAAAGACTTCATGCACTCATGAAATCATAATAATCTTGCAACTACGCATGCATGAAATGAGAATGGTATTCAAGTAAGCATGAAACTCTAAACAATGGAGAAGACAACACCACAAGTAAATGTGCACAAGTTTGATAGATAAAAACACACAAAGATGAAGAGCATGAGTATGATACACAATAAAAGAAAGAAAGTAAAAAAGGCACAATGACTAAACACACAAAAATACGAAAATAAAAACTCAAATGGAATGAAAAATTGGATTGTCTCCCAAGAAACGCTTGTTTAAGGTCATTAGTTTGATGTACTTTTCCTCCGGTCTCTTTGGGCATGTTGCATGAGAAGTAGGGCTTCAGCCGATGACCATTGACCTTGAATGTCCCCTTTTTTGGATGAATTATCTTGACGGCACCATAAGGGAACACTTGCAAAACTATGGATGGTTTGTGCCACCTTGACTTCAACTTTCCTAGAAAGAGTTTCAGCCTGGAATTAAAAAGTAGTACTTGATTCCCTACTTGGAACTGCTTAGCTTGCTTAATATATCGGTCATGGTACTGTTTCACTTTTTCTTTCAAATGCACAGTGTTCTCATACGCCATAGCTCACCATTCATCTAACTCATTCAATTGGAGCTTTCTCTTATATCCAGTTAGGTGAGGATTAAAATTTAACTATTTAATGGCTCAGTAGGCTCTGTGTTCCAATTCAACTAGCAAATGACAAGCTTTCGGTAGATCAACCTATAAGGTGTTGCTCCGATAGGCATTTTATAGGCAATTCTATAAGCCTAGAGTGCATCATCTAGCTGATCTGCCTAATCTTTCTTGTGATGGCTCACTAGTTTCTCCAAGATTCGCTTCAATTCTTAATTTGACACTTCAACTTGACCGCTTGTCTCGGGATGATACGAAGTTGAAGTCCGATGAGAAACTCCATAACATTTTAAGACTTTTCGAACTATGAGTTACAGAAATTAGTGCCTCTGTCACTTATGATCACCCTTGGTGTACCAAACTTGGAGAATATTTTTTTAAAAAAATTTCACCATGACTCTGGCATCACAAGAAGTAAATACTTGTGCTTCTACCCACTTGGAAACATAATCAACTGCCACCAAAATGAATTTATTGCCTAGAGAACTAGGGAATAGACCTATGAAGTCGATCCCCCACATTTCAAACACCTCACAAGCTTGGTTCCAGGTTTGTGGCATCTCCTCCCTTTTTGAAATGTTACGTTGATAAGAGCCTAAATGTATGTATTTATATGTTGGTTTTGTATATGCTTGCATGCTATTTTAGATTAATCAGTGCTCATTTTTCGCTTAGATTGGTTATTTTCTTGTTGCAGGCCTCAAAGAAGCTAAATTGTGCTCGAGAACGCAATTGTGGTGAAATCAGCACCAAAAATCATGTTCTCGAAGCAAAAACACTGTTGCAGTTATGTAGCAAGGAACCGGGGCCCTACTTGGATTAGGCTGTGAACCTCGCAAACACTGCGCACCCGCGCACCGCCCGCGTGGGCCGTTGGTACTGTTCTCGAAGCAAAAATCATGTTCTCGAAGCAAAAATACTGTAGCACCGACCCGGGTTTTTACGAGCGGAAAGACAGTGAGCCACGCGGGCGCGACGCGACTCGCGCACAGGCCGCGTGACTCGGGGCAGATGATTTTTTATGTAAAGCTAGGGCTTATTTTGGGGGATCTTCTTCTTTCTCCATCATCATATTTCTTTCCGATACTGGAGCTAATTGAGGCCACAACCGATGATCTAGAGAGGGAAAATTGAGGGGAGAAGTGTCATTGGGCAAGATCTTCATCGATTCCACCTTTGAGAAGCTTGGAGACGACGTGGGAAGCCACCCCTATTGCGGCGTTCATGGAAGACATCTGCGGCCTTCCTCTTCCTCATGTTGTTCTCATTGTTTGAGGGAGTTTTTTATATGCATTTGTTAGTTGTTTTCATGAGCCTATCTTGTGTAGTTTCTTATATGGACGGTTAAACCCCCAAGGTCACCGGATGTCGGTAAACCTTGGGGCGAACTTGTGTTGTTGAATGCTTTGAATCGCTTAATGCATGTGGTTTGTTCATGGTTTAAGCTTGGTGCACTTTTATGTGTTGATCTTGCATGAGAACTCTGCATTTCAACTTCTAGGTTGTACTCGGTGCGTGACCATCGCCCTTGTACTAGACACACCTCGCTTAATGGGGATGTATGTATGAGCACGCCGTGACCATCGGGTGTCTCATACCCCTCCAACCATTAGGGCTGGACCTAGGTTGAGTTTCGGCCCTAATTAGAGATTTCTCTGTGTGAATTGCAATCGTAGGAGGATTTGGACAGAAGAGATTCCGTACCAATACTTGTATGGGATTAGGGATCATTACCGTGACCATCGGGATGATCTATCTTTGGATCTCTCTTGGCCTGAACCACCACGTGCTTAGCACTTCTAGCATTCTTCTAATCCTTAGTAACCCCGGGGGGATCCACATCCGTAACCTCCCTCATTTCTTGATTTCCACTTTCTTAATCGGTCTCTCACAATTACTCGCTTAGTTTTATTTTTATTAGTAGCTTTAAGCATCAAGTGATTTGTAGGTTAGACAACGAGTGAAAAAGAAGTAAGGGTAGCTCCTTGGTCCCAGGGAATATGACCCTCTTGTGCTCGCACAAGAGGTATTACTTGACGATCCTGTGCACTTGCAGGACACTCATCAAGTTTTTGGCGCCGTTGTCGGGGACCCACAAGGAATACTTGGAAAACTTGTAGCTTGTTGATTTAACCATTTTTTATTTTATCCTCTTGTTTTCAATCTTTCTCTCTTGTAAATATTTCCATTTGCACACTTTTATCTTTTTACCCTAATCTCGTGTTGCTCTTAACCACTCGGGTCATTAATTGCAGTGCGAGGTACCTATCTTATGACAAGAGGAAGACCGACAAATCTGGTAAAACCAGACAGTGAGATTGATAGGACTTTCCGCCAGAGGTTGAGTGAAGGAACAAAAAGTTCAGGGCAGCAGGAAGTACAGATTGAACAGAGTGAACCATCAGTTATGGCTGAACCTAGGAGAACCTTGTCTGACTATGAGAGACCGTAATTCACTGGTGATTAGTTTAGCGTACAAGCCCCTATAGTTCCAGCAAACAATTTTGAGATTAAGGCTAGTACAATTGGGATGATGCAGAACTCTGTTCAGTTCGATGGCTTAGCCGATGAGGACCCTCATGCACACCTGTCCCGTTTCCTTTAAATCTGTTCAACTTTCAAGATTAACTCTATCTCAGATGACGCGATTAGGTTGAGATTGTTTCCATTCAGTTTACGGGGTGCAGCATACCGTTGGCTCACTTCACTGGGCCCCGGGTCCATCACAACTTGGAAGGATATGGTTGAGAAATTCCTTACTTGATATTTCCCATCGAGCAAGGCAGCCCGATTGAGACAAGAAATATCTTCTTTCCGACAAGGTGACTCAGAAACTTTGTTTGAAGCTCATGAGAGGTTTAAGGATCTCTTGAGACAATACCCGCACCATGGTTTTGCATCTTGGATGAGAGTGAAGATATTATTTAATGGGCTAAACTATCAAACACGACAACTCATTGATGTCGTGGCAGGGGGTTCATTGAGCAGTAAATATCCTGAGAATGTAGAGCAGTTGATTGAAAGCATGGCTAGCAATGAATCTCACTAGATCACTCGAGGAAGACCAAAGAAAATAGCAGGGATTTATGAGGTAAATGATACCACCGCCTTAGCCGCGAAGGTAGAAGCACTGACTAAGAGGTTTGATCAGTTTACGATGAGCTAAAGCTCAAATAATGGAGCAGTCCTATCTTGTGGTACTTGTGGGGCTGCACATTCAACTGTACAATGCCCTATCTCTATTTCCTCCACAGGGCCTGTTGAGACAATGGATTATGTTGGCGGTGGTCAGAGGGGCCAAGGAAACGCATACGGTCCCATATTTAATTCAGGGTGGAGGAATCACCCCAATTTTTCATGGAATTCTGGGCCACAGCAACAAAGACCACCACAACCTCTGGGACCTCAGTTTCAACCTCAGCAAGATCAAGGGAAGAAATTTACCACTGAAGACATGCTGGCAAAGTTTATGATCAACACTGAGGCAAAATTTTAATATATCAATAACCAGTTAACTCAACACAGTGGTCAATTCAACGAGATAAGCACAGTGTTAAGGAACCTCCAAGCATCGGTCCAATCGCTCAAAAATCAAGTTGGACAACTAGCCAGGGTAAATGTTGAGTGACCACAAGGTAACCTCCCGAGCAATACAGAGCAGAATCCAAGGGAGCACCTCAAGGCCGTCACTCTTAGGAGTGGGAGACCGTTGGAGGCAAGAGCCGAGGATTTCTCAAGTGCCAAGAAGGATGGGGTGACCATTTTGGAAGACCCCAACGTGGCTGAGCCAGTAAGAGGGGAGAATAATGACAAGCAAGGTGAGGAACCCGCTAAACCATCAACATCGAGGGTTCCCGAGTACAAACCCCCTGTCCCTTACCCAGCTAGGTTGAAACAAGAAAAGGAGGACGCTCAGTACAAAAAGTTCCTCAACATGTTCAAGCAGTTGCATATAAATATTCCACTCGTTGAGGCATTGGCCGGAATGCCTAAGTACGCCAAGTTCATGAAAGACCTTCTTACCAATAAGAGGAAGCTTGAAAAGCTTGAGACAGTGGCACTCCCTAGGAATTGTTCCGCAATGATTCAGACGAAGCTTCCAAAGAAGTTGACTGACCCTGGGAGCTTCATCATCCCTTGTATGATCGGGGAGGGCATGCAAGAGAAAGCACTGGCCGACTCCGGGGCCAGCATTAATGTAATGCCATACAAGTTGTTCTTGAAGTTGGGATTAGAGGATTTAAGGCCCACGAGAATGACGGTGCAACTTGCAGATCGATCGATAAGGAAGCCGAGGGGTGTTGTTGAAGATGTACTTGTGAAGGTGGATAAACTCATCATTCCTGTGAACTTTGTGATACTTGATGTGGATGATGACGTTGATGTCCCACTGATCCTTGGGCGCCCATTCCTTAATACTTCTGGCGCTCTCATCGATGTAAAAGGAGGGAGAATGATTCTCAGAGTGAGAGAGGAGAAAGTCGTTTTTACACTTCGTGAAGCAATGAGGAAAACCTTGGATCATGATGACCCCTTATATTTTACCGATGAAACTGATATGGTCATCTCTGATTGTATGCAGGAAGTTTTGGCTATGAACCCATTGGATGAATATCTGGAAGAAGTGGGCAACAAGGAGGATAAGATGAAGGTCCCTGTTTCTCCTCCAATGCAGTATATAAGCTATGTGGGAACAGATCCGCCATCAAGTCGTAAAAAGAAGAAAAACATGAAGAAGATGTGCTGCAAGGTGAACAAAAAGCTAAAGGAGGGACTGACAGTCCGCTTAACGCCACCAAGGGAGGTAGACCATCTTTACTTTGAGGGGAAAGGCAAGTTTCGAGTATTTTCATGCCTCTCAATGAGTTTTCCATCATGGAACATGTCTCTTGGAATTGGTGGTAACTCAACTTCTTTTGATCCACCTTGAGCACGAAGTAAGGTACGTCGAGCTAACGACGTTAAACAAAGCGCTTCTTGGGAGGCAACCCAAGGTTTTATATTTGTCGTTCTTCATTTTTCGTTTTCTTGAATTTTATTGGTGTGTTGCTTATGTTCTTGTGTTTGTTATTGTGTGATCTGTGTTTGTGTGTTTGTTTATTGGTTTGATGATTATCCGTGCTCTCTTATAGTCTCTCTTTGTTAGGTGTTTTGTGGTTGTGTTTCATGTTCAATTCGGTGAGTGAAATATTGTATTTGAATTGTTTTTGCGGTTGCAAAAGGGACATTGTTATTTTTTTATGAGTTTCCAGGTTTGCGCGGGCCGCATGCGGCCCACGTAGGCCACTGTCATTGGATCCCAACCCCTCGCGGGTGCCCGCGTGCCAGCCTAAGCGCTACGCAGGCCACGTGCACCCCACGCGGCTTGCTGGCTGCGCACGTCTAGGTACTCGCGGGCATCGCTGCCCATGCAGCATCTGCCAAGACCTGCAAGAAATGCCTTAAATGGCTGCCCCTTCACTCCTTCTGGCCACTATTCATCTTCATCTTGTTTTCTTGAGTTCTCTCTAATTTCTCCTCCGATTCCCCTCATTTTTTCACCGTTCTTCTTCATTTTTTTCTCCTCTAATCTTCTCTCCTCCCCTTTGCAACCCCAATCCCACCATTTATTTGGAGTTTTACAGACTTTCTCGCCGGATCTACTCACCAAGGTATTTCATGCCCTAACTTGAGGCAGGCTTCATTTCACACTTAATCCATGGATTTTTTTTTTGGTTTGAATGAGCTAAAAACTTTGTGGAATGTGTTTCAATTCTTCTTGTGAACTTCTAGCTTGAATCTAAAGCTTTGTAAATTTTGATTGCCACTTTTACAAGAAGAGACTCTTGCAAAAAAATTTCCCCGAAATTACTGTAGCAATGACTGAATTTCAGCATTCTAACTTCAATATGCATTGTTTTCATGGATTTTTGGTTTGATAGTGCACGTATGGTCTTGTAGGGATGCTGACCAAGCATTTGGCCTCCAGACGAGCAAGGAGAAGCTCTCCACCACACGTTAGTGAGCCAAGATTTACAAATGAAGCCCACAAGACGCGATACGCCTTATTGTCAAGGAAGGGATTCGGCACCATTAGAAAAAATTATTGGGGAAGTTTCTTTACTCTGTCCCTTTGTTTTTGTTACATATCTAGCACCATGTACTGCTGATTATTGTACATTGAGGGCAATGTATGACTCTAGGTGTGGGGATGGGGTATTTTATACCTTTTCATGCGTGGCAACCAATGATAGCTTTGATCTAATGTTAAGGACTTCCTAGCTGAAAGAAGGATAGATATGAGTTGCTATTTTTGTTATGATTTGTGAAATGAAGTTCTATTCCTACTTTAGTGCTTTTGGTAAAATTGTCTCAGCACACGCTTCTACCTTGTTCATTCCGACTAACCCATTGCCATGACTTAAGATGTTAGGTTGTTAAACTCTACATTCAATGATCAACTAAGAGCTCTTGGCACTCATGTATTTTTGCTTTTAGTCATTAGTGAAGTTTTGCATGAAGAAGGTTAGGAGACATAAACTAAGACTTGTATGCATTTGTATCTATGTCAAGATTCCTCTGCTCGTGTAGCATGAATGCGTCTATGCAGCTTGTAATCGAGTAAGTTGGGTGGCTCTTGTGCCTAATCAGCATGTGCATCCATCAGAAAGATTTGGTGCAAGTCTACATTAGGCGTACTCAAAAAGGGATTGATCTCCTGAACCCTCTCAAGCATTCGCTTAGAACCTAAAGTTTCTACTGAAGACCAAAAGACTCTTGGTTGATCATTGAGGGTGTTTTTAGCAACTCTAACATCTGTAGCCATGACACGTGGAGTGATCAGGAAAAGCAAGGGATGAAGTATGCACACACTCACACGGGAGCATTTAGTTGGAATAGAACTATCTCGGATGTGTTGATCATTTGCAGCTCATTATCTTGATCTCATTTCATTTGTGCTAGTTGAGTCCTCTACTCTTGACCTTGAGGTCATACATTTACTCTCTTATCGCTATCCTCATGTTATTCATGTTTTGTTTACTTGAGGGCAAGCAAAAACTCAAGTATGGGGATGTTTGATAAGAGCCTAAATGTATGTATTTATATGTTGGTTTTGTATTTGCTTGCATGCTATTTTAGATTAATCAGTGCTCATTTTTCACTTAGATTGGTTATTTTCTTGTTGCAGGCCTCAAAGAAGCTAAATTGTGCTCGAGAACGCAATTGTGGTGAAATCAGCACCAAAACTCATGTTCTCGAAGCAAAAACATTGTTGCGGTTATGTAGCAAGGAACCGGGGTCCTACTTGGATTAGGCTGTGAACCTCGCGAGCACTGCACGCCCGCACACTGCCTGCGTGGGCCACTGGAGAATTCGAAGCCAGTTACTGCAGATGATTCGCTGTAGCAAAAACACTGTAGCTTAGTACTGTAGCACCGACCCGGGTTTTTGTGAGCGGAAAGACAGTGAGCCACGCGAGCGCGACGCGGCCCGCGCGCAGGCCACGTGACTCGGGGCAGATGATTTTTTATGTAAAGCTAGGGCTTATTTTGGGGGATCTTCTTCTTTCTCCATCATCAGATCTCTTTCCAATATTGGAGGCTCTCTGCGGGGGCAACTTTACCGAAGCTAATTGAGGCCACAACCGACGATCTAGAGAGGGAAAATTAAGGGGAGAAGCATCATTGGGCAAGATCTTCATCGATTCCACCTTTGAGAAGCTTGGAGATGACGTGGGAAGCCGCCCCTATTACAGCGTTCGTGGAAGACATCTGTGGCCTTCCTCTTCCTCCTATTATTCTCATTGTTTGAGGGAGTTTCTTTTTATATGCATTTGTTAGTTATTTTCATGAGCCAATCTTGTGTAGTTTCTTATATGGACGGCTAAACCCCCAAGGTCACCGGATGTCGGTGAACCTTGGGGTGAACTTGTGTTGTTGAATGCTTTGATTCGCTTAATGCATGTGGTTTGTTCATGGTTTAAGCTTGGTGCACTTTTATGTGTTGATCTTGCATGAGAACTCTGTATTTCAACTTCTAGGTTGTACTCGGTGCGTGACCATCGCCCTTGTACTAGACACACCTCGCTTAATGGGGATGTATGTATGAGCACGCCGTGACCATCGGGTGTCTCATACCCCTCCAACCATTAGAGCTGGACCTAGGTTGAGTTTCGGCCCTAATTAGAGATTTCCCTGTGTGAATTACAATCGTAGGAGGATTTGGATGGAAGAGATTCCGTACCAATACTTGTATGGGATTAGGGATCATTACCGTGACCATCGGGATGATCTATCTTTGGATCTCTCTTGGCCTGAACCACCACGTGCTTAGCACTTCTAGCATTCTTCTAATCCTTAGTAACCCCGGGGGGATCCACATCCGTGACCTCCCTCACTTCTTGATTTCCACTTTCTTAATCGGTCTCTCACAATTACTCGCTTAGTTTTATTTTTATTAGTAGCTTTAAGCATCAAGTGATTTGTAGGTTAGACAACGAGTGAAAAGGAAGTAAGGGTAGCTCCTTGGGCCCAGGGAATACGACCCTCTCGTTCTCGCACGAGAGGTATTACTTGACGACCCTGTTCACTTGCGGGACACTCATCATACGTTCTCTTTGACACTTGTCACAATGTTGCATGAATGTCTGCACATCATGGAACATAGAAGGCTAGTAGAACCCTGCGTCTAGAATCTTCTTAGCAGTTATATTCCCATTGTAATGGCCCCCAGCCGAACCTGAATGGTAGTGTCTCAGAATGTCATGCCCCTCCCCTCGTGAAACACATCTTCTAACTACTTGATTAGAATAGATCCTGAAAAGGTAGGAGTCTTCCCAGATATAGTACTTCAGGTCAGTGAAAAACTTCTTTCTCTACTGATAGATAAGATACTTTGGGAAGGTTTTCACGGCCAAATAATTTTCAAAGTCGGTGAACCACGGGGTTTCTTCTTCACTTACTACCTGAATGCTATACAGCTGCTCTCCAGAAAATGCATCATTTATTTCTCTCCTTTCCAAAACATTTTCATGAGGCCCCTCAAGGCACGATAGGTGGTCCACAGCTAAATTCTCTGCCCCTTTCTTATCCTTTATTTCTAAATCAAACTCTTGGAGTAAAAGGATCCAATAGATTAGTCAAGGCTTGGTATCTAATTTGTTTAACAAATACTTCAATGCAGAATGATCCATATATACTATCACTTTAGAAAGTACCGAGTATGATCGGAATTTGACAAATGTAAAGACCACTACGAGTGGTTCCTTCTCTGCAGTAGTGTAGTTTTCCTGGGCATTATTCAAAGTCTTGCTCTCATAGTAGATAGGATGAAAATGGTTTTCCCATCGCTACCCAAGAACTACCCCAACTGCGTAATCACTTACATCACACATTAATTCAAAAAGCAAAGTGCAATCCAAGGAAACTATGATCGGTGCTTCCACCAGCTTTTTCTTAAGGCTGAGAAAAGCAACCATGCATTCTTCATTGAAAGGGGCATCCTTTTCAAGTAACTTTGTTAGCGGTCTAGCGATTGAGGAGAAGTTCTGCACAAATCTCCTATAGAATCCTACATGCCCCAAGAAACTCTTGATGACCTTCACTGACGTAGGAGGGGATACTTTTTTAATAGTGGAAACTTTAGCTTTATCTACCTCAATCCCTTTCTGTGAAATCTTGTGCCCAAGTACTATACCCTCCTTTACCATGAACTGACATTTTTCCCAACTGAGGACTAGATTGGTTTCTTCGCACTGGGCTAAAACTCGTTTTAAGTTTCTAAGGCATAACTCGAAGATGTCTGATAAGTGCTTGTGTGATATGAATGCGAAGCATTCTTTCCTTATGTTGAGCATTACTTTTCTCGGGTTTTTACATTAATATGTGTGTTTTTATGTTACTTTCGTGCAGGTAGGGTTGTGAGGCCAAGTATGAAGGAAAGAAACCAATGTGGATCATAATGCACCGATTATGGAGGAAATCTTGCTAAGGTTCAAACGCGAAGACATAGGTCGGGTGTGAGATGCTAGAGTGTGTGCCAACCTCCTCGTATTTGAGTTAGCACAACCATTTGGAGGGGCACAAGGGTAGTCACACTCAAGCATTCCGACTTATACACATAGAACAAGATCTCCACCAACTTGTTCGCCAGTAAAGAAGCAAAGCGATCCACGATATGAACGTGTGCTCGTTTGCGTCACCTCGATGAAAGTACGGATTCGGGAAGTATTTTAGGGTAGGTATTGTAGCAGAGCACTGTAGCAAAAGTACTATAGCAGCACTGTTCACAGCCGGCCGAAAATCACAATTCCAGAGAATCCACACGAGCGTGTGGAAATTACCCACGCCCGTGTGGAAATTCCACAGGGGCGTGTGAAAAATCCACAGGACCGTGTAGATGCCTGATTCCAGCCCTATTTAAAGACGATTTCAGCCCTGATTTCAGCATTCTTTTCTCCATCTTTTCCCCAACTTGAGAGAGGGTTTTGGCTAGGGTTTTGAGGGGTATTGGCTAAGGTTTTGGAGAGGTTCTATGGCTCTGACATCGTCATTCCTTTGGAAGAAGGTTGGTAGGGGAGCTTCCGTCGAGGCGTATCCTATACCGGACAAGGGAATCCTTGGACGACGAGTAGAGGACTTTCCATAAGACCATAGACACAACTATCGAGGGGGTTTCTCTATGGATTCATTGCTTTTACATTCTATTTCTTTGATTGTACTTAGCTCCATGGAGAGCTAAACCCCTAGTGGGTACTTGGGTATTTGTGAACCCTAGGATATATTTGTTTCATTGAATCTCTTTATTATGCTTTCAATTAATTGATGTTTGTTGTGAGTTCCAACCTTGAATGCTTGATTGTATGAACATTTCTCCTAAAGTGACACTAGGGTTGAGAGTTCTTGTTGGTAACCTTGTGAGTGAGTGACACACCACGAGCGTTAGACAAAGCTAGGTTGGAGAGGGTTGGAGAGGGTTGAGAGGGTGAGTCAAGAGGTACAGGAGCATCCCCTTTCCCCTCCGGTGTGATAGATTCTACCTCCGTTCCTCGAGTTCTTTGTGGCCATAATAGAGTGAATGGTCTAAGGGACGACCCTCCGCTGGGGCTTAGTTGCGCGTGCAATGGAGTGAAGCGTTGAGGTGATCTTAGTATCTGGGCTTAATCATGGTTAGGGACCTTCCACCTGGACCAAAGGGTTAGGTCTATAATTAGGAAGAGATTTATCACTTGGAATCCCTAGAGCTTATTGCAACTCTATTCGAGTGCGAGGTTGAGAGGTTATCTAATCTCTCCTCTGGGACATGTATAGAGTTAGGCATAGTTGACCTTAGATTTAGGACTATGTATTTAAGGATTTTCATGACTCACCATTGCATTGATTAAGAAGCATAATAGAGGGTTCTTGCACTTGAAACAATTGTCCTAGGCGGAGCATTATCCGAGTACCCCATCTTTATCGATTGCCTTACCTCCTCCTTTACTCGTGCTCTCTTACTTGTTGTTTTTACTTTTGAGAATTGAATCATTTTCATACTTATCACTACTGATCTTTCACATAGCTAAGAAGCGAATTAAGTGTTTTTATTCCCTACTCCCTGTGGATTCGATACCCGCTTATCCAGGATTATTACTTCGACAAATCCGTGCACTTGCGGGATATACGCAAGGGGACCTTGTCAATGTCACCAA